>NW_009260796.1:1925272-1933738 GCF_000687185.1 Egretta garzetta
GTGTGACAGGCAGGCTCAGCCAGCACCGGGTTGGGTTGAATAGACCGAATGTTTTCTGCCCTGAGAAAAGATCTCTGTGCTCTCCGTAACCTCTTCCCGCTGTCGGTTTCAGGCCATGCGAAAGATGCTCTTAGTCTCGCCCAGATGCAAGAGCAGACCTTGCAGCTGGAACAGCAAACAAAACTTAAGGTAAGTTGGAACCGTTCGTCTGTTGTACAGCCATTCCTCTTCAGGCAACTGCTGGGTTTGTGGGGAGCATTAAGTCAAAGTCTCACTTTTTTGCAATTTGCAGAGGGTGCTGAGTTTTATTTATTGCTGTTTAGCTTCAGCAAATAATAGTTATTGCTTTTAAAAAAAAAAAAAAGTAAATCTGAAAGGTGAAGTGCAAGCTGATTTGGCCTGTTCTTGGGCATCTTTTATGGCTTTGTTTACAACTTGCGTGTCCTGAGTGGTTTGGTAACTCCTAAGGTATCACCACCATTTTTAGGAAATGACAAAGGTTTTCTGCAGGGAACTGTAAAGCAGTTGGGTAGAGAACAGACTTCTGTTTCTTTGATACAGGAATTTGGGGATTGTTTGAGACTTGTTTTTTTTTTAAATAAATTGTATTTTATTTAATCCTGAAATGGATAATTATGAGGTTTCATATGATCGTATTTTAGCTTTCTTGAGTCATTGGTCAGCTTTGCAGGCTCTGATTACAGATGGATTTCTTGGAATATAATTGTCACTATCATTTCTCTATCGGATGACGTATTGAGCTCATTTGTGATGATTACCTCTTTATTTTAATAGGAGTATGAAGCTGCCATAGAACAACTGAAGAATGAGCAGATACGGGTACAAGCAGAAGAGAGACGAAAAACACTCAGTGAAGAAACAAAACAGCATCAAGCAGTAAGGGAATGAGGGGAATGCCAAGTGATGGGAGACCTTGTTTGTGTCCCCCTTTATGGAAAAGGCAACAATGCGTTAATTGCCCCTTTTGGGGGGCGCGGGAAAGAGAATTGCAGGCAGCCATAGGAGGGAGGCAACTGCCCATCTGCTACCCTGGCTTTGTAGAGTTGAACTTGATGTGTAATTATATGCAGCTTTGTCGTCTTGAACTCACCAAATTATTGAACGTACAAAGGAACCGGTAGTAGCAAGTACTTTTATTGTGTGCTCTTTGAAATTTTCCTAAAGGAGCTTCCAGGGAAGTTCTGTTGGGCATTCTGAGGTACACCTGTTTGTGTCTAGCAGCTGATGGCATTAAAAGGTTGAAGACTACTGGCTTATCGAGTATATGTTAGCCCGGACAATGAAGTATCTCTTAAGTTACTTGGATTTCAGTCTTAAGGAGCCTGCAACCCTATTTCTTCCAAGTTTGATCTTTTAGGTGGAAAAAAATACTTTAAGAGAAATGATGCAAATTTGAGAGTTACTAGAGGCTGTGGTACGTTTTGGCATGAGTTACTGAAGTGGCAATAATACTGAAATTAGGGAAATGTAAGCTTGCTTTTATGCTAATAGCTCACATATGGTCACTTTTTACGTTGAGCGTACAGGAAACAAGGGGATTGATTAATTCCAATTGATTTAGCTAGTGTGGGAAGACAGCTAAAACTGCTTATCTGGCACATGTTGCTTTTTATCCCATCAGAGTTTGGACTTTGAACGGGGCTGGGTCAGGAAGCCGGCTTCTGTTAAGTTAGCTCTTGAACTCTTGCAGTTCACAGGGCATCATTTGAAGTGAAAGCAAACTTGATAATGATTTACTCCTGAAGTGCCATGCGTTACAGTTTCTGGGGAGATAACTTGCAAGCTGTTCTGCTATCTGTGTGTTTGGAATAGGGAATAATACCATCCCTTGCACAGAGTCCTCCTTGCTGATGGGTATGGGCCCTCAGACCACTTTTAGCTGAGTGTAGGTGACATGGGTTTATTTGCCAGTTGCAGTGGAAAATCGATGAGAGAAATTAATGAGGAACAAGAAAATCCATCAGAAACAGAGCTCATCTGACAGGCAGCATATCTTGACAGTTCTATTGCTTGCAATCGCCAGTCCAGGTAATGTGTTTTAGAACATGAAAACCATGTTTTTCCTAGTAAATTAAGTCTCCTTTTCTGGGCCAAGGAACACTTGTTCTTTTTTCTTTATATCTGTGATACCTTAAAATGAAGTCAGACTGTAAAGGTTTCTCAGCATAGACAAGTTTTAGGTGCTGGCTGAGGATGTTTTGCCCCAAGCTTTGCCCTGTTCATATTCAAACCCAGGATTATTTTTGGGTTTTGTGGAGGTTTTTTTGTTTGTTTTTGTTTTTTTCCCCTGCATACTCCAAACCTCACTGCCCTCAGGACTAGGTTCTCTCTTACATACCTAATCTTTATATTCTGAATGATCTTTTGATCTTTTTTTTTTCTTTTTTCTTTTTTTTGAAGCGAGCCCAATACCAGGACAAATTGGCAAGGCAGCGCTATGATGAACAGATGCGACAGCAGGTATGACGGCTTCCTCCTCTAACCCAGCTGGGAACCATGTAGCAGCTTTCTTAAGTCAAAGTGGTGATCTGGAACTGTGCCCTGTTGTGCTGGGCAGATGGCTGATGCTAGGCACAGTTGCTTTCAACTGTACTATTTGCTGGGCATCAACAGTGCCAGGCAAATCAAAGGTCAGGAATTAGGACAAAGCAGCTAGGAGTGTGGGATTAAGAGTATGAATCTGTGAGATGAGGAGTGCACTTCAACCTGAGCACTAGCTTCATGAAAACATTTGTAGTACTTAAGCTTACACAAATACCTACTTGACTGAGTTCTAACGCATCTTCTGCTGTCATCTCTACCTCTAGCAACTTGTTAATGAAGAGAATCTGAGGAAGCAGGAAGAATCTGTGCAGAAGCAGGAAGCCATGAGGCGTGGTAAGGCAGTAATTTTTCTTTACTGACAGAGTGGGTGGGCATATGAATTCTCTGTACTGATCTTTGACTCCTTGTCCACATTGCTTGATGCTCCGTTAGGGTCATGTGTTAATCTCATATTAACGTATTAACGTTACTGTTGGCAAGTAACGGATAAATCCCAGTAGTACTAGAACTACCAATTGCTTCCAAGATGAGTTTTAGAAGTGGCTGCGCACCTAAACATCTGCCCTGTGGTACTTGGATTTCCCAATGAACTGTCAGCGTCTCCTGATGTGCAACTGAAATTCTGATTTTTACACTGAGACAATCTAAAGTAGAACCGGTTATGAGGAGGAAAGAGAAACAAAATAGCTCCTGGGAGGAGCAGCTGAATCTGTGTCATCTAGTCTCTGTTCACTGTTTCCTGTAGAAAATAAAAGCTGAATAATGAAGTTTTAGTCTGAAACTTGCTTTGGTCGTTCTTGTTGTGTGGGATTGCAGAACTCCAAGTTGCACAAGTCTTAAAAATGCAAGGCAATTTGTGTATGACCAAATGCGAGCAGAAGGCTGGTTTGCTCCGTACACAGATGTGGACTGCTATGTTGTCCGCTCCTTGCTGCCATCTGCCACTTAGTGTACTCTTGGTGTTTGTTGGTATCATTGAGGGAAGCATTGTAACAACCATGTAACAAAGCTCAGTGGTGAAACCCTGTAGGAGAGAGTGATTTTACTCTTGTAGTATCCGCCTACTCGTAGGCACCGAGGTGTCAAGGTAGCCTACCCAGCATTTGGGTATCAAGTAGCTGGGTGGCCCGGTCAGAATTTCTTGCAGTGATGCTGAAGACAGAGGGTGCTGGCTACGGAATCCTTATCTCATCTCCTGGGTTGTTCTTGGGTTTCTCATTCATTCTCCATTCACATCAATCTGAATGTGTCTGTCACAATTCTGTGTGTCTGAAGTAACAGTTTCCAAAACCCTGTTTGGGGCAGCATTTTACTGGCAACTCTGTTTTGCTTCTGTTCCTTACAAGCAGTGTATGTTACACTGTGTGTAGTTACATGCCCAGGGTTGTCCTTCATTCTGTAGTGTGTCACCCTTCCTCTCTGAAATGGTGTTGATGAAGAGCAGCAGGGCCTAGCACTGTGGTTTTTCCCTCCCTGTTGATTTATCCCTTACTGCCTAGGTCATCTCTGACTAAGGTTTGCCTTGAGCAGTTTTTCTGGTAATGAACTTCCAGAACTGAAGCATGATTATTGTCTTGCAGTGTGCCGTCTGGAGAAGGCCACCTTTTTGGTGTGATCCCTCTAAGCACAGGGGGAAAATTCCTTGTCTTCTGTAATACTGTACTGGTTGGCTGCCTTTTGGGGGAGGGTGGAAAGGAATTAAGATCTTGAAGTCTGCTGCTGTGGGACTGCACACAGTTGTTGTGAAGCCAGGATGAAGGAATGCATCTCTTTGACCTGCCTGCTACCTGGGATTAAGCCAGCCCAAAAGGTTGTCCTCTTCTCTCCTTTTATTTTTTTTTTAAAAAGCTACTGTAGAGAGAGAGATGGAGCTGCGGCATAAGAATGAAATGCTGCGCGTCGAGGCAGAGGCGAGAGCCCGTGCCAAGGCTGAGCGGGAGAACGCAGACATCATTCGGGAGCAGATCCGCTTAAAAGCTGCTGAACATCGCCAGACAGTGTTAGAGTCCCTCAAGTATGTGCAAGCCAGGAGAAGGGCATGGGTTGCCTCGCTGCTTTTGCAGATTTCTCCCATCTCGTAGGAAACCTTGCTGTTTATTCCTTTAAGCTCTGAGGAATATCAAAAGTTAGTTTGTACACTCTTGTACTCTGAACAATAAGAGTTATATTAAAGAGAACCCCCTCTTTCACTTGTCTTGCTATATTGTCATCTGAATGTGAACCAAAGAGACTATAAATAGAGTTGTGAATTTTATCCAGTTTTTCTACAGATGACTTCAAGCCTTATTCACTAAGGTTGAGACGCAATTACTCTGCAGACTCTCACAGTTCTTTCAGTTTCTAAACATATGCCGTAAAGGAATAAAGCAGTCTATCTCCAAAGGGGTGGGCATTTGGATTTGTAATTTGTTAATTTTAGGTCCTTCGAGATTCTGAATAAAAAAAGCTTTAGAATTAAATACCTTTTATTACAGTACAGTGCCAATAATGTATTAAAGAAAGAAATTGATATCACCTTAATGCCAAATGCTTTCTTGGATTTAATCGCAGATCAGGTGTAGGTATCAGATGATTATAAATGTATTTGCCATGCTTGTTCATGTTGCAGTTCCCAGGTGAGCCCTCAATTAGCTTTGGTTCTGAAGAATATTGTTATAAAGTTGTCCTGTAAACTGGTCCAATTCAGTCTTTGAAATCCCTTTCTCTCTTGCCTTGCTGTTTGCTTGCCATAGGACAGCTGGGATGCTCTTCGGGGAAGGATTCCGTGCTTTTGTAACAGACTGGGATAAAGTTACAGCCACGGTAAGATTGTGTCATGTATTGATAACTTCCAGAGAAGTCTCTCTGTAAATGTGCGTTAAGCGAACTCCTTGTTCTGATATGTTTATAAACTGTAAACCATGATGGGAATTTGCTGCTCACTTAGTGGTCTCTGCAGTCCTCGTTTAAGGAGATACTGTGCTTCGGGTTTTTATTCAAATTAATTCTTGTCTTCTCCGTATAGACAAGTGGTTTCTCATTGGTCACAAAAGTTGCGACTTTGATCAACAGCATATAATTGCCTTGTCTTTGGAGGCACCATCACCTTTACAAACAGGTTTCCTGAAAGTCTGCCAGCTATTACAAGTAATAGATGCAGATTCTGTGAAAAAAGTAAATTAGTCTTTTTTTTTTCTTTTTTTTTCTTTTTTTTTTTTTCCCCCCCCACAGATTGTTCTGGAATTTGCTGTCTTTTATGTATGTAGGGGAGTAGGGGTTTTATCTAACAGCCAATTGAAGAGAACTGTAGATTTTTTCCTTTGACATCTTGAATGCGATTTTTGTGTCTGACTAGGCTCCGAGCTGACAAGTTTTCATTCAGCTTTTTAATGATTGATGTTCATTGTACTTCCATGATGCATGAACATCTATAAATGTTTATAGGTGAACAGAGCATTATGAAATGTTTAGGGCTGCTGTTACAGGACTCTTTGCCAGTGGTGGGTTTTGGGAGCAGGGATCTAATCCCCCTTTCCCCTCACCCCAATGTCTTTTGTATGTTTGCAGTTGAACTACAAACTGGAAATATCTTTTTAGGAATATTAGGGAAAGTCTATTGGAGATGCGTAATAGTTGATCTGGTGAACACAAAAGGGGCTTGTTCCCTCTAAACCAGTGGTCTCAAAAATTTTTTGATCACATACACCTTACAGGAAAAAATTTCTGAGAACACTCCCCCAAAAAATAGCAAGAGGTGAATCATGAAAGCTTTGTTTTGTTTTTTAAATTATAGTATTAAGGTACATGATTTTAAGGCCACAGAGGGAAGTTCTTCAGTATTCCCCTGTCTCTGAGCTGCAGTTTCTTCCCACCAAGTTAGCTGCCAGGAACTTGTGTGCTGCTCTCATCCCAGGTGGATAGCAGACTGTCAGCTCTCTGGGATCAGGGAGTCTGGGGGTACCACTTTCATCTACAAAGGAGCACCCCTAGTCTCTGGAATTTCAAGATGTTGCAGGACATGGTCTAAAACTCGCTTTGCTGCTTATCTCGCAACTTTATATCTAATTTTGATGTAGCCTAGAGAGCGCTTACAGAACTGTTATGTGTGCTAAATAAGTTGATTAATAGCCAGACCAACATCTTTTCACAGGACAAAAGAGCGTGGCAGTGGCTTCTTATGGGCATAAAGTTGTTTCTCAGTGTACTACTTACAACAAAGACTTTACAGTGAAAAGGTATTTTTAGTAGCATGGCTTGTTAAAGTGGACATTTTGCTTTAAGTCAGTCACCACCATCTGCTCCCCCCCCTCCAGTTTTATACACGCAGGCTGATACAAAAGCCACTTTGCCTGAGTGCACTGGGGAGAACAAGACATGCTTTTAGTGGCTCCTTTTGTAATCTGTAGGCTGTACCTGGAATGCCTGCAGTATTCAGAGGCTTTTGCAGATTAGTGCTTGGTGCTTTTAGCTGCATAGTCTCTTGACCCAGATACCAGTTTCCTGAATTATGGTCATTTTTGCTTCTGACAAGCTCTTGTCTTACGAATTTGGGACATTTCACTAAAAAAAAAATATATATATTTTTGAAAAAGGAGATAAGACAACTGGAAATCATATTTTCTGTTGTTTTGGAAAATGACTATAAGGTAAGAATTAGCCTGTTATTTTAGGGTTCCTCTAAATTAGCCCTGGATTTTCAGCTCTTCCTGCCTGCTGTAAGGGCTGCTCTTTTCCTACCTCTTCCCATCCCAGCAGAACCCCAGAGGTTCTGCTCAAAGTTTTTTTTTGGTTTGGGTGTTTAGTGGAATTCACTTTGCTTATCTGTTAGAGATTCATTTCTTTGCTAGATACTTCATGATAAACAGATAGGCACGGTGATTGGACTGATTTGTGGAGATGGAATAGTAATTGGGTTCTGTAAATGTGAGAGCAATTTTCCTGGTTTGATACGTAGCTGTCAGTCTTAAAGCTGTATTTCTCAGTATCTTGTAACATGAATGTCAGTAAAGTCCCAAGAGTCTGAAATGCTTATCTCTGCCTGGATGGATCTGATGTATCAACCTGTAACTTCACGTAGTACTGATGCTGCTAAAGCAGATGGTGTAAGAGTGCATGAGATCGTTTGTCATGGTACCTTGTTTTTGGAGGGAGGCTGCTAAAAAGGTGGAGGCTCTTTTGTCTTCAAAAGTCCCCATAAACTGAGATGAATTGGGTGTGGGGGTTGTCTTATTCTTTGATCTTGGAACTTGCAGTTCTGAACCATTCAGGTTTCCATCCAAAGCAAAGGTGATGTCACACATTTAAGCAAAGTGAAACTGAAGACACGGTGTCTCGTGGTTTATTGAACAATGCCGTCCTTGTCCCTGAGGCTTTTGACCTTCTGTACTTGTAGTAAAAGTCTGCTTACTTTTAAAAGCAATTGCTGCAGCCTGCTCTTTTGTCTTATCAGGGCTTGCTCTGATATGAATTATTGGCATCTCGCTGTAAGCTGAACACAGCGGATTACTTGCACTCAGAGCTGTGTGGAACAGTTGGCCTCTTCCCAAACACCTCTCAGTTTAAAAGTAATGCCCCTTGTTCCCTTGTATTTTCAAGTGGATAGGGCTTTTTGGCAAATCAACTGACTCGCTCGCATATGCACAAACAGATGGAACTGGAGGCTTATGTTTGTGCACCTTATGTAAAGTTTTATAAGTTTTACAGAAGTTACCAGTGCTATCAGTCTCTGAGAATTAAGGAAACAACCTTGTACATGCTAAAAATTTCTTTAAAGTCTTGCTTTCAAATCCTGTCCTGAAATGTTATTCTTAGCAACCTCCTGGAGTGTCTTCAGCATTGTCAGCACAGCTCCTTGTCTATTCTGACAGCAAGCTATGGTGGAGGAAGCTGCCTGCAGGGCTCTTGGTTTAATATGAGCCAGCA
>NW_009260796.1:1934610-1986289 GCF_000687185.1 Egretta garzetta
GCAACTGTAAACCACAGAGAAGCCTGGAGTCTTTCTGCTTCACTGGCAGATTGGTGGGAATGTCTCGTGTTCTGGGGTTTCTGAAAGAACAGTCTCTAATGCTGTGATGGTAATTCCTGTGATTTTTGCCTTTGAAGCTCCTCTTGAGTACCTATTTTCCTGTTGTGTTGGGTCTGGCATGACTGTTCACCTTTAGCGAGTGTACCCTGGCCAGTCCTTTTTGTTCCCTGCTGTGTGCTTCACTGGCAGATTGGTGGGAATGTCTCGTGTTCTGGGGTTTCTGAAAGAACAGTCTCTAATGCTGTGATGGTAATTCCTGTGATTTTTGCCTTTGAAGCTCCTCTTGAGTACCTATTTTCCTGTTGTGTTGGGTCTGGCATGACTGTTCACCTTTAGCGAGTGTACCCTGGCCAGTCCTTTTTGTTCCCTGCTGTGTACGGCCTTGGTAGCAGCCACAACTCAGATGTTTGTCTTGACATCCTTAATTTGACATACGTGCTGAGGGGTAGTCTGGCAGACAGTACGTGGTTGATGTGGGCTTATTCTTAACTGCCTGCACAGAATACCTGGAAAAAAATAAACCAAACCAGACCCCTTTCCCAGTGTGCTTTTGTTAATAACACTGGAAGCTAAAGCTTCAGCATCATGGGAGATACTGCTTTCTCATAGGAGGCTTGTACCTCTGGCTTGTAGCAAAGCCTGATGGCTGTTTGTCTTAATACATACTCTACTCAGTTAAAAGTCTGAAAAGCCACACACATTTTGAGCAGGGAGTACACCCTTCTGGACACATGACTACATGCATTACTTGTGCTTCCTCTGCCTTTCACACTGCAAGATGCAAGAGTGCTAAATGCCCTAGGAATAGGGAGTGTGAGACCTTCACTGTCTGAACAGGGATAAAACATCTTACCAGAAACAAACCCCTATCGGTCAGCATTTGTCCTGAATTTTAATTCCCCACCACAGATCATGCTACACGCGATAGCGTTGCCTTGCCAAGTGTTTTTCCTCATCCTTTCCCCTTTTCTTTGCAGGTGGCAGGCCTAACCCTGCTGGCAGTGGGTGTTTACTCTGCCAAGAATGCCACGGCAGTAGCAGGGCGGTACATAGAAGCACGTTTGGGCAAACCATCTCTGGTGAGAGAAACCTCACGCATTACTGTGCTGGAGGCACTGAAGCATCCTATCAAGGTAAAGTTTAGTTTTGTTAGTGTGTTGCACTCAGCCATGAGGATGCAAAACTCCTTTTGCGGCTCTTTGTGTCAGGCAGGGAGCTGTTGAAGAGTCTGTGAATAAATATAGTCTTAGAGATAGCGTAGGTGGGCTGAGCTCATTGTCATTTCATACGACCTTTTTGTCCAGGTGCGTTGTCAAAACTGTGGTTGATCTCTACATGTCAGTAATTGAATTTGTCCTCTTTAGGTTGGTAAGCGTCTCACCAGCAAGGCTCAGGATGCTCTTGAAGGAGTTGTTCTCAGTGTGAGTACTCTGTTTTGCTATCTTGGCTTGTGAGGGATGCTTTTGGAATCTAAATAAGAACGGCTGTTTCCTTACGCTGACTTCAAAAGCTGTAATTCCAGTAATTCTGGAGACATAGCACCCTTGGGGCACTGAAACCGTAAATAAGCTCCTGTGTTCAGTGTGACATGCATTAAGCACTCTGTTAACCTTTTTTCCTCTGTGCGAAGCAGTTGGAAGTCTTCGTTCAGCCCTTGCCCTGCTGTAGTTTTTCTCTGTAGTCAGCGTGTTAATATACAGAGTTCCACTTGGCTCATCTAATCTGTTAAGGATTGCTGAACCTAGATCTGCTTGTAGGCCAAAAGGCCAAAGAAGCATATGCGTTTGCCCATCTTGTGAATGGTTGTTAATTTGCTAATTAGGGCTGCTTCTGTATATTTGCTTCTGAATTTGATTCCTGGATAGCAGGCAAATTTATGTGCTTCTTGAAGCTGCTGAGAGAAAATGCTCCTGCAAGAATAGCTTTCTCCCAATATCTCTACAAATGCAGTAATAAGTACAAACATGAATGTTTATGACTTCTATGAAAGAATCAGTACTGCAAAGAGTTGCTTATGTTATGACATATCCCTCCCAGGGTATCCACTATGAAGTGAATATTCAGGTGCTATCAGTTCTTACAGTAGTTACTGCACTGCTTCCTGCACTGCTGCTTTTTCTTGTAAAAGAATTATAGCCAAGTGGACAGAACTTTAAATTGAGTAAAGCCTGACGCAGAAGGGGAAATGACCCTGGTCTGAAGCAGTAAGCAGCTGAAGTTAAGACTCTAAAGCTTGAGACTGTAGAAAGTGCTGCGTACTTCTTGCTGGTACCGATCTGTGAAGCTGATAGATGCAGGTCTCTTGGTACTTTCTGTTCCTTAAGTTTAACCCTTTTCTTGCAGCCACAGTTGGAAGCACGTGTGAGAGACATTGCCATAGCAACAAGAAATACAAAAAAGAACAAAAGCCTATACAGGAATATTCTTATGTATGGTCCCCCTGGCACTGGAAAGACGCTCTTTGCCAAGGTAAAACCCTGCCAAGATTCTGACAACCTGCATGTTGCAGGGTGCTCTGAAAACTGCAGACTCTAAGCACCCTCCCTAGTCTGAAATGTATTGCTGCATAAACGTTATGTTCATGTGTCTCTGTTGGGAAGGGAGGAAAGGGCATCCAGCCTGCTTCAACTCTAAATTGGTACAGTTGCTTGGGTTCTAGGGCTAAATGTAGGCAGAAGAGCCCTTCCATCTGAAAGAGGCACTTTGCAACTGTGACTTGTGAAATCCCAACACCAGCCTGGTGTCTCATTTCCACCTATGTTGATTTTATGCACTTGCCTAAATAGGGTCTTTCCTGCTGTTGCTTAATTAATCCCAGAGCAGAGAAAAGATAGGTATGGCTTCACTGTGCATGTGCACTACCAGAGTGGTTTTTGCATGGATTTGAATTGGGATTTGATTTCATGTACTTTTTTTAACAGTGGCAGGTTTGATGTGCTGGTGCAAGTTAATTTTTTTCTCTATCAATACATTAAACCCATATCCCAATAGTTTTTTGCAGTCTGCTCTCAGTGTGCCACCTAGTTTGGATTTCTAAAGCCAGTAGAGAGGGACAGGTCTAGGAAATGGCAACAGCAGCATAAGGAGAAGAGAGAAGTGTAAGAGCCAAGAGAAGTGATTGGCAGTGAAGGAAGGAGAAGAAGCTGACTGTTTTCTGAGCTGTGACTTTTGCACTTGGGTTAATGTCAGTGACAATACAGATTGCTATTATTGCTGTTCCAAAAAGGCAACATGTCCTAGTGTGGTGGCCTTGTCTGATCCCTGCAGGGCAAAGACATGTATGAGTCTGTGGTGGTAAGTAGTAATGCTACGTGACAGGGTTCTTGAGCCTGATGTAAACACACTTGGATGCAACTGTCAAAGCTTCCAGCTTTGTTGGACTGGTACAAAACACTAAACATCAGTAGCAGGAACTCAGTGGTTTTAAGGGGCAGAGCAAAGCTTTTTTTCCAGCCTCCTGCTGCACAGCAGATAACTGGTTGGATTCAGCTAAGCGTGTTTTGCTGGGGCTGTTGCTGATCTGCTTGGCTCGACTTGTTCATTTTAACCTTCACATGACTTTTCCTTTACTCAGCAGAACTGGATAACCAGGTCTGGGTCCACTAATGGTATGTTAACACAGCCTGCTGTCTCTCACTGTGGCAGGGCTCAATTGGTGGCTGCTTTGTGAACTGCTTTCTGAAATGGAGGAGACATCTTCCCGCTTATTAGCTTCAAATCCAAGCGAAGTCTGTTCTGTCAGATGCAGGTGTCTGTGGGCTCATTCACCGCTGAGATGTTGCAGCAAGATGGAGAGCAGGTTTAAGCTGGGAGCTTAATTGCAGTGTTATATAGTTCTTGGTAGACCTGTCTGGGCTGAAGTAGAGGGAAGCCTTGCCAAGGCTGTAATTCTGCCCCGCAGTGACATGACAGGCTAAGCAAACTTTGGTCAGTGCAAGCCATAGGCTCTTCTGATGTGCTTGGTTAATGTTGGATACATCCTGTCAAACTTGCTTTATGGATAGACTTGCATTTTCTGTCTCAGATAAAATCATAGAGGATTTATTTTTCCTTACCTGCAGGCTTAAGGGAGGTATTTCCAGCATGCCCCAGGAGCTTCATCAAAACCGTTTGCTCAGTAGCCACTGGACCAATGAATTGTTGCAGGCTTTAAAACGCAAAAGGAAAATTCTGTTATTTTGTCTGAATGCTTATTTGGTTCACTGACCATTTAATTCCAGGCTCTTAAATTTTTTTTCAGTGAATGTAATTTTGAGTTGGATTAGTTAAGCATCTAGTAGAGAACAGAATCCTGTTCTGCTGCACAGAGAAAGGAAGTTATAAACTAGATCATGAAGAAAACAGTGGAAGAAATAAACAGTACCCAAGTTAAAGATGAAGGTCTTAAGCACTCTCAGCAGTGTCTGCTAGCATTAAAATTTCGTGCATTGCCATAAGGCTGATCATCCATCTTTTGTTCCCATTCAGAGCAATGCTTAAAAGCTGCCCCTAAGTGACTATAGTAGTATTCTCTTCTCTAAGAGCATACTTACCCTCTGCAAATAAGCACACTGGTAGGACTAAACTACTTTTATTTCCCTCCTCATCTTCTGTGGACTTGCAGTGAAAGAGAGTGCTTAACTCCCTGGTTTTATTTCCTTCCAGAAATTAGCTGTGCACTCGGGCATGGATTATGCCATCATGACCGGTGGCGATGTTGCCCCCATGGGGCGGGAAGGAGTTACTGCCATGCATAAACTCTTCGACTGGGCAAACACCAGTAGGAGAGGGTAAGTAGAGGTTCCTCCGAGTCTTGAATTTGGTTTCTTGCTCAAAGAAACTTACTGCAACGATGTCATTGAGACCCCTGATCTCTGTTTGTTATTGCATGATACTCTTCCGCAGATGAGGTAGCACTGACCGGGCATAACATCTCCTAAAGTTTTCCTAGAATGGGTGAATTCTTGCTGCTTAGTAATACTTAAAAAGCTGAAAGCTTTTGCTCTTCTGCTCCTTCAAACCCTTCTTGTTTACTTCACGTTTCCCAGATCGGTCATAGCTTGGCTCTGCTGATCTCACCAGGCAGGTGATAGTGCCCACTTGAAGGCTGGGACACGTGTCTTTCGGAGTGATTAGGTTTCTGACAGTAGTTAGAAGACTTAGCACAAATGGATGTGTAACCAGGTGTTTACACTCTCTGCGTATTATGTTCCCTGTTGCAATTGCTCAGATTTTAGACTCTGATAGTGTTTGCATCCAGCTTCTTGTTTACTTTTGAGTGTCAAGCAGAAGTCACGAATTACAAGAAATGAAAGAGGATAAAGGGGAGACAGATGCTGAAGGCATTGACGTTAGATGGGTGTCAGAGTCACAAGCTGCTCTGCTTTTTCAGTCACCTTTAAAATCAAACTTTTATCTGCAGAAAAGCATTCATGTTGAGGCTAAACCTCGACTGATTTTGTAAGAGTATGTAGTTAATTTGTTCATACTAGTGTAAATGGATTTTTTTGCAGTCCAGAGGTAGCTAGGAGGTTGCTTGTCCAGCCAGGGTATTAAAATGCAATAGGGACCTTACAGTGGGTGTCAGTTTGGTTTCTTTGTGCTGTTTTGATTGCAGGTCTTCTATAAATGTGGCTAACGGGTGATTTATGTGTTCTCTGATTGTTTTAGATAGACATTATCTTGCAGTGTCTGTTTTAATCCTTGCTGCATTCATCATCTAAATGTTTCTATTTCCCCTTTAAAAAAAAAAAAACAAAACTTGCAGAGTAAATGCCCTAGGGATTTAAACTCTTTAAGCTTCTCCTACCCCGAGGAGCTATAGAAGGAAAGGTGTAAGAATTTAAGTGAGCTTAGAAAAAGAAGTTGGAGGAGAGATGAAGGTATTCAAGTAGATGAAGACTGCTGGATGCTTCTGCTAAAGAATTCTCTTTCAGAGCACTCCCTGGGTCTGAGTTTATTCTCTGTCCTGATAAAATCTTCTGCGTGTTTGAACTTCATAGGCTTCAGATAGCCATCGTATGAAAGTAGTGATCAGAGGTTACATGTGTCCATATGCATCAATATTCTAAGCCCAAGTAACATTCAAGTATTTAAGCAGGTGTATTGGGTTTGCATGGCAAGGTTTGGGGGGGTGGGGCTGCAGGGATGGCTTCTGTGAGAACCCACCACAGCAGATTTTATTCTGGATATCCGACCATGTTAGCTGTTAGTACTGTGTTGCCTTTATTAGCTGAAAGCCCTTGTGATAGAAGACACTTCTCTGCAGAGACTGTAGCTGAGAATATTTTTCAGAAAAACTGGAGTTGAATAAAAGATGTTAATAGGCCCTGAAATCCCTTGAAAGCAAGCTGGTTTTGAAGCTAGGCAAGAAGGTAATACAAGCTCTGACAGCTTTATGAGCAACTTGGTTCTGTTATTGATAAACATCTTTATACGCTTTGTCTCTTGGGAAGAGCACTACCCTTGGGTTATAAGTGAATTTATTTTTGTGAATTATTCATTGACTTTATTAATTCACTTCTCCACAGGTAGTAAAACCATTATATTATTGCTTGTGTGGTTTGGAAAGGGAAAACCCAACAAAATAACAAAGCAAGTTGCAGGGGAGGACTCTGTTTTCAGGTTTTCAGAATGGTATAAGGAAGAAAAATGGCAGGAAGATGCCAGTGTCACCAAGACTTCTTGTATGCTTGTGTACCTGTCTTGTACGCTTGCACACATTTCTCTAAATAGGCGGGAATGCTAAAATAAACACTCTCACAAATACTTGGGGAGCCAGGTCTGAATTTCAGAGATCTACTCCAACTTGGCAGTAATGTGCCAGCACTGCTAGATACAAGCCCATTGCCAAACCGTGCCCATGAAAACTCCCATCTGTATTTGAAAATCTGGAGGAAGTTAAGACCATGTGCCCTAAGAATTGCTTCTGTTCAAGCTGCTTCTGAACAGCAAGAAACAAAACTCCAGAGGCCTGCAGTCAGATTTATGGCCTAAGGTGTCTTAAGCTAATGCCTCTTTCTTCACTGTTGGGATGGGCCAAGCATATGCAATGTCAATGTTGCTGTAGCTTAGCTGAGAAATGTTACCTTAAGAAATGAATTTGCATGTATAATCCTTCAAGCTTAGAGGCAGTCACAGTTTATGGGTGCCGCGTAATGGGACAGGAGAATCCTTCAGCCATGTGAGCCTCACTTACCTGTCTCCTATTACTGTGTAGTGCTTTCCTTTTACAGCCTCTTGCTATTTGTGGATGAAGCGGATGCGTTTCTGCGGAAGAGGGCAACAGTAAGTACTTTGTCTGTTATCTGTGCATGCTGCAGAGTTAGTCAGCCAACAGCCTTCTTGTTTAACCTGATTAGCTAGCTGTAACAGGCAGAAGATTAAAACTGGCAGGTGCCTTACTACTCACCTAATTAAGTGATGCAGAGACAAGAAATTAGTGTCTTGCAGCTGAATGGAACAAGCATCTCAAGACTGACTTGAGAATTCCTTCCTGCAAAAGATGGGTGACATCATCTTTTTGGAGGTTTTGCAGGTGACTGGGCACTAGGAAGAAAAGAGGCATATCTTGAAAACAAGAGAAGATTGTTCACACTGCAGAGCTGGTACCCTGCAGTGTTTGGTTTTTGTCCCAACGGATATTTATCTTGGGACATTTTCATAACAGAACTACTTTTCACTGCATTAGCAAAGCTACACTAGCATCTTCCCCTGTACAAATGATTTATGTTTTCGAAGTAAGTCACCATATTGTACACTGAATCTGGACCTGCTACTTGAACCGCTATTGTCTATTTAAAGAGCTGTCCCTGGAAGATTACTTTGAATGTGTAAGGGAATTCTTTGCTGTGGCTTATTTTCTTGTAAGTATCTTACCGGACTTCCCAGTTAAAATAGTTTTCAGCAGGGAAAAGCCACCTGGGCCAGTGGTTAGAGCCTTGGGTTTGAGATCAAGAGACTCACTGAATGACTGTGAGTAAATACTTAATCTCTCTGCTGGATGTTTTAATTCCTAACCTTTTTCCTGGGTATATAAATTGATCCCTTTTTTTGCAAGGTATTAAAGTCCTTTGGATTCTACTGTAATGCAAATGCTTGATAATAACAGGAGTCACTTTGTCAATAATGCTGCTTAAGGCTGTGACCTGTCTTAGGTCCCCAAGCAGTTGATCTTCCTTTGGATTTCATCTTTGCAGGAGAAAATCAGTGAAGATCTCAGAGCAATCCTGCACAGAACAGGGCAGCACAGCAACAAGTAAGTATCCGGTTTCAGCTCTTATATCAGTTGATATTTCCCTGAATTGGGGAAAGTCTGTAAAGGCTCTGTGGTGTGCAAATGAAAGTTGGAAACGTATGATCTGTGCTACTAAGGGCTTGAAAAAAATCTGCCTAGGATAGCCCCTTTTCAGCATATATACTGAATGGAGCTTGGTCCTCCTTTACCTTTTCCTGGGACCTGGAAATTAGAATTCAGAAGGGCTGTACCCAGGGTAGAGATCAGTGCTTGTAAAAAGGATGTGTGTTTGGCATCTTGAACTGCCTTTCAGGACAAGACTTTCCCAGCTATGGTACATAGTGGTGAGCAGTTCCCTTTCACACGTCATCCATACTGTATGCAGCTCTCTTCCAGCACTCTAGGGAAATTCTTTCCTGAAAAGGGGTGGTATTTGAATATATTGATTGTCTTAATGAGTACATTCTCTTTCTTGATCAGCTGCTGTTGTTTAAACAAGGACAGTATTGGGCCTGTGAATATCAATATCGTAAAAAAGAATGCAAGCTTGATACTTGCTGGATGTTTTGTAATCCCTCCACAAATGCTTCAGCCTGTGCTTGTTGGAGCTGCTGTTCCTCTCCTGTGCTTTGGTGGCCTCGCTGTGCTGTGCATGTTTGTGTGGTGGGGGTGGGTTTGAAACTTGGAGGCAAATGAGGTTAAATCTGACCCCAGTTCTTTTGCATGAGCTGTCTGCTCAGTATGTCTGTGTGCAAAGTTGCACATAAACATAGGAATCCCAGAGCGGTTTCCTTCAGGGCTGCTAATAGATTTGCTAACCACAGATGATTGCAGGGCTGACTTGATAGATGTGTGCATGTGTATGGATTTCATTGCCCATCCATCCGTGCTCACTTTGTCCCATTACTGTTAACTTCCTGCAGAGCACTGCTTAATTTAACAAGAGCCATTTCTTGGCTGTCATAATAGACACATGGCCTTTCCTTGGCCTTTTTCAAATAATCTTTGATTTGATTTTTTTTTTTGTGTGTGTGTGTGTGTGAACTTAGTTGTTAAATTTCTTTTACAAAAAAAATTGAGCTAACAAGAAAAGTTGCCTCTGTCTATGTGGGAAGGTGAGTTTCTCAGTGATGAACTGCTCCCTTAGTAAGGTTGTAGTGAAACTCTTGTGATAGCAACCTCATGACATTGAAATAAATATTTTAGAAGGTCATTGTTTCAGGACAACAGCAGGGCATTCTCTGTCCCTGGGGTCTCTCTTGAACTTGCTAAAACCAATGCAGCTCTGATAGTTGTTTGCATGTAGCTTCTCTGTACCCTTCTCTGTCACAGCAAGGTGTCCTGGGAGGTGTGCCTTCCCAAAATGAGTAGATTGCTAGAAAGTAACGTGTTGGGCCTTCAAGAACCTTGCAAGATCCTTGGTTTTCTCTTTGGGAGGATAGCAAGTCTATTCTGAAATGATACATAGAATTGCTCTATAAATGCTAAGTTGAATATAATAATTATTAAATGATGTTGTGCTTGCTGTTTGCAAGAATAAATATAAAAAAAAAAAGATGTTGGCAAAATACATGTTCTGCAGGACCCAGAGCAAGTGGTGCTTAAGATAGAAATGCAATTTTCCAAGGTGAAAACTGTAAATATCCTGAGCTCCTAGGTGATCTCTAGAAATGTCTTTTGCCTTGTACATGCGAAGATGATAAAGATGTTTGGGTGGAACTGCAGAACTTTTAAGTATAATAGTGTGTATGTTTTAGCTTTAGATAGTTCCCCCTTTTTCTAGGAAATAGTCCTTTTCAGATAGTGATGTCTAATTGCTGTGGATCCAGCAAAGTTAATTTCAGATATCTGTGATGTCTAATTGCTGTGGATCCAGCAAAGTTATCTTTTTGACCAGATTTATAATTGCACTGTGGGCCAGTGACTGGCAGGGAGTGGTAAGGGGATGGTTCTTTCTTCTGATGTTAAACGGCCTTAGCAGAACTCTGGGCACACTGGTTTGGTGCTAGTGGGTGCTATGCCTCCACTCAAAACAGTTGGGCTGTCATTTTGTCAGATGTTGAATTCAACTCTAATTTAAACTCTGAGCCATTCTAGGAGACTGAACATGTCCTTGTGATTCACACACTGCTTTTTACTTCAGAGCAGCCTTATTGCTGCTTTGGGCAATAAGGAGTCCTGTATCCATCAATGGGAGTGCACGTAAATCTAGCTGGTTTGGCGAGACCCTGAGGGGTACAGTTACTTCACCAGTGAATTGTCACCAACATAACTGAGTATTGCGAATTGCTGGCTTAAACTTCCCAAAGAACTTTCTGTATGTTCTTGCTGGATAGCTGACTGTGCCTGCATCTCTTGCTTTTTTTGTATCATTTTCACGATAGAAATGAGCAAGGCCTGAATATCAGGTTGCACGTCGATCCTTTACCCAGGCTGTGTTTCTGCGGGGGTTTGGGGGAAGTCCTTGCTGATAGAAACGGAACCGTTTCATGCCTGTGTGGCTCTTGGGTTGGCAACGTTATCTTCAGAAATGACAGCAAAGAACGCAGCCCCCTGTAGACCAGGATTTAAATAGACTTCAAGAACGTCAATATTCCAATAGCTGTGGTTAAAAACCCATTTCAAATTATAATGCGCTATTAAGCTGGTAACATCAATTAAAGCATTAAAGTAGAATTGTCATGGGGAAGAAGCATCATTACAAAGGAAAAGAAAGGGCTTCTGGCTTCAAAGTGCAACAGGAGAGAGCAGGCCCTGGAAGCTGGCACATCTGTACCACGGAGCAGAGCTTGGTAACACAAAGCACCTTTGCTTTATGGTATCCATTGTGAATGCCTCTCTTTCTGCACATTTTAGACTTGGTAGGAGGAATGTGTTGCCAGACTTGCTTGAAGGAAACAAGTCAACTTTTACTAGCTGCTGAAGAATGACCTTCCTGTGCAGACCCAGCAGTGGTACGCTCCCCTTATTCTTGGGCCACGATGAGTCCAGTCGGTGCTCTGCAGCTCGTTGGGCTGGCTGAGGTTTCAGGAATGCTGTTGGCTTTCAGTTTGGCAGCTATTCATACCTTCAGAGCAGGACTAAGACAGCCCCTCGTGATTCTAGGGTGCTGTGCCGTTAGCAGCTTGAAGTCAGTTCCCCAAACTGGGATTTAAACTGGAGATATATGTGTGCCAGAGAACATCTCTCCATGTTGTCCAGCCTTGTTCCAAGGTTCCAGACTTGGAGCTCTCAAGGAGGTTGTACTCTTGCTAAAAATTTGTGATACTCCTAAATTGAGGGAGATTGTGGGTAAAGTGATAAATCAGGCTTCTATGGCAAGGACAGACTGGGGAAGACTGATATCGGAAGGCTAAGTACTGAGTTAAACGTGTTCCAGTTCTAAATAGCTTAAACTACACTGCATTTTAGAGCGTCGCTTGAGATGCTGTTACAGAGCTGTTTCTAAGGAACCTTCAGACATGTCAGGTGATGAAATGTCTTTGATACTGCCCATGGCAGTTCCCAATGTTCAGACTGGTTCACTGATTTTTATTTTTATGGGTTTTTCAGTCTTTCCTCTCTTGTCATACTTCCAGGTTTATGCTTGTTTTAGCAAGCAACCAGCCTGAGCAATTTGATTGGGCTATCAATGACCGAATAGATGAAATGGTGAACTTTGATCTGCCTCAGCTAGAAGAACGGGAGCGGCTTGTGAGAATGTATTTTGATAGGCATGTCTTGAAGCCAGCCACAGAGGGTAAACAGTGAGTATCTTTGCAGAACTTCCCACCCTATAGATTCTCTTTCTTTTACTGTTTTTCTTCATCTCGTTTTCTTTGTATTCTGTCACACTTTTTATAAACCCACTTTAAGCAAGTAGTACAGGTAAGAGTTGGAGACATGCCTCTTGCTATCCTGCTACAGGTAAGATGCCATCCTAGAATTTGATGCCGTGGTTTGTTGTGCCCTTAACATTTAGGAGACCAGTTACTGCGCTGGAGGCAATAATGCAAGTAGGAACACTGTTGGAACTCCTCATCCAAGCACTTGTCTTTGCTTGGCTTAACAGAGACAAATCAGGCCAAGTGACTCGTTTCTTTGGGCTGTGCAGTCTTGCACTTTTTTGGTCTTAATCCAGGTACGCATGTTTCTTTGTGCCACAAAATGGGGCTTTCTGGGCCCAGGAGAACAACTTCTGTACTCAGGCTGGATCTTTCTACAGAGATTGATCCGATCTGATCTTTGATTTCATTGTAAGTGTTGCTCTTTACAAAGCCTACCTCTGACTCCCTCATCCTCCTTTCCTGTCATGTGCCTACGTGTAAACTAATCCTTGTTCTTCTGCTTTTTAGACGTTTGAAACTGGCCCAGTTTGACTATGGGAAAAAGTGTTCGGAGATTGCCAGGTTGACGGAGGGCATGTCTGGCCGAGAGATCTCTCAGCTTGCTGTGGCATGGCAGGTAAGTAGAGCTTTTATCACTGGGCTGCTTGGTTTATTTTCCCATTCTGGAAGGCTTGAGTGTTTGATGTTGGAGTCTCAGATCTTGTCTCACTTTGGAAGTTTCATTATGTCCATACAGTAGTACTGGCATGCTGCTAGCTCTGGGGTGGGTGTCAGAATATCAGCGTAATTCCTCATCTCCTAGATAGGAACAGTTTTTATAACCAATAATGGGAAATCCCTTACTGAATTTAAGTAAAGGAAGTGAGTTAGGAATGGGTTTGGGCAAATCATGCTGGCCATTGCTCATGTTCCAGCTGAAGAAGCTCAGTAGAAGAGACGCCTAATGTGTTGCTTATAGGTATGACAGCATTAGGACACTAAAACACCCTTCTGCCCTACTTTGTTCCAAACGCATTTTTAGTGCAACTTGAGTAATTGGAGAAACAAAACTAACTGGAAAATGGAGCTGAAAAGACTAGGTACTTCTACATGCGTGGTTCCTATATAGAAATAAGAAATGCAATCACTTTGAGGGCAATTGTTCCTGTGTTCAACAACCTCTAGCACTTTTTTTTTAATCAGGCTTTCACCTTGTTTTGTCACAGCTGCCAGTTTCTTACTGGATTGTGTATTTTTATAAACTAATCTAGTAATATCAATTTAAGGAACATGCTCCAAATTATATGTCGTGTAACTTACTAATGTCGGCTTCCTTTCAGGTGTTGTAAAAACAAAGTTGTGTTGGGTTTTTAATTTAGTTTAGCAGTTCACAAACATTTTACAAAGTTTGTGCATTTCATTCCTCCTCCTACTGTTCTTCCACCTTTTAAGGTACGGAAAGTATTTATCCTTTCTAATCCATTTAACTGCAGTAGTCATGAGCTGAGGTCCAAAGCAGCCATTTGAATGCTGTTAGTCCTTGTTTTATTCTTTGTATGTTACCACACAGCTGGTTAACTTTACTACGCGAATTTTGTATTATTGAAACATTTCAAAATGTGTGCTGTCATCTGGAAATTTATACAAAGCTTTATTTTTAATTTGTGTCTGTTCTCTAACTGCCTGAAAACATACCAGCTTAGCATTACCAGTTCGGTCAGGAAGCTTAGCAAGATGTTTGACAAGTGTTTGAAATTCAGAGAGAATAGTGCATATTGGTGGGAGTTCGGTGGCCTGCCATGGTGTCCAGTTGTTCAGACACCCCTCTGGAGAGCTGACAGGTTGAGGGAAAGACTGGAATCTTGGGCCATTCTGCCTTTCACAGAGACAGTAGATCACGGCTTAACTTCTTCCAAGCACAGCTATGCTTTTTGTGGGCTTCTGATTTTGAAACCCAGGATGAAGACCTAGGGTGTTTGTCTTAAACTGAGTGACGGTGATGTGGGAGAGAAAGACCGCTAATTGTCATAGAAGTTCTTTATTTCTCTTTGTCTAGAAGAGAACCCCTATGTGAAAGGCTTTGCTGCAAGGCATTTCTTGTAATAAAAAGTTGTGATAAATGATCCTTTGCGTTTTATCAGCTTTGCTTTTTATCACCCCTTATCTCCTAGCTTGTCATTACTTCCCGGGAATGACCTTAGCTTTTATCATTTATCCTTTAAGTGATCTTGAAGGAAGGGAAAGGTGGGGGCGACTAATTCCTTAGTGTTGTCCTGATCACTTTTTTTAAAAAGTACTTCATAGCACCAGAACTATTAATGAGGTTCTATGTAGAATTGCAGCAGGAGGTTATGTTCCTCTCTCCTGTTATAAAACAAAGGGCTTTAAAAAAAAAGATGCAGGAGAGGGTGGACAAAAAGACAGGAATCGTTTTGATGTAGAAGCCGCAAGAAGCTTCATCTGTGTCAGAATCAAAGTTGTTGGTGTTCTGGAACAAGGGACTTCGTATCTTATCCCTTGATCAAGAAAGGAAGCGTGATGTGTCACGGGTCAGCATTAAAGTGGCACAGGCTTTCTGCAGCGAGTGGCTTAGACACGTGGACTTCTTTCCTCAGGAGGTGGCTGGGTGGATACAGTCCGCTAGCGGGCTTGCGAGGGCATCCAAAAAGGGGTAAGATTTCAGTCTTGAACACTGCCCTGGGAGCTGCCTGCCAGAGCTGTTGATCCTAAATGCTACCGCAGGGTTCTTTTTCAGTCACTGAATCAAGGAATTTGAAGCTGTGACTGACTGGAGCTGGACCAGAGCTTTACAGAAGGCTGCATTTATGCCAGGTTTGGCCCGCTGACTTTTGACCATGGCAAGACTTGTTAACATCTGCCTTTGGTTGGGACTACGTAAAGTATTAAGGGTATGGCACTTCAGTAGCTGTGGTTAAAAGCCTCTTGGTTAGCAGGTGTTTCAAGTACTCTTAACCCAAGTTGATCTCTTGAATGGTATCAGTATTTTGGGGCCTGGGTCAGTGCTAGCAGGTAGCTTGTTATAGGTAGCTTTGTAGCTGATCTAACTCTTCTATCAGGGAAGGATGAAGGCTGCAGTTTGATAAACACTTCTGACAGTGTTACTCCTGCTTCATATTCCTGCCTTCCTGCTATCCTTTCTGTTGTGCTGGTACACCTCTTTGTACAACTGTACCATGAACTGGGTCAGGGAGCTGATCAGAATTAAAAATAGCTTGGCAAGGCAAGCTAACTGCACAGCTACATTGCTGTCCTGGAGCAGCTGAGGGGGTGGATCGAGGTAGGTAGGGGCGATATGAACCAGCATAACCAGCTCAAGAAAATGCTTATCCAACTTTTCCTGAGCTGGATGTAACAGCTGTAAGGTGGTTGTATACTGCAGGTAGGACTGACTCTTGAACTGGTGGTCTTTTAAACTCCCGTATGACCGAATTTGTGATTCAAGATGCTGCATGCCAAAGATGGTTGATGTGGGAAATAACCTGATGTGAGCAGCACCTTTATGAATACACACTTGCATTTTAGTCAGCTTGCAAGCTACAGTTTTGTCCGCCTTGGATGTGCAGAGCAATAAGAACAGTACAAAAGGGCTTAACCTGAGGATTTAGGGAGCCTCTTCTGTGACTCTAGTTGAGGTGAACACCTGGATTTCCTATTCAGTTCCCTACTTGCAATTGCTTTTTTTTTTCTCCCCCCTTTCCACACAAAGTGTTAGGTCAAGTTAACAAGGCAGGAAGAGTTTGAGATGCTGTACAAGTTGAGAAGATGAAGGGCAGGAAGAGCCAAGAAAAGTGGAAAAACAAGGTCTCAACAGTTCTGTTTCTGATCTTAGTAACACCTTATAGAGCTGGTAAACAGCAGATGTCGTGAGCCTAGTGCTCTTTCTGAAGTCCTCACAGCAGACTTAAAACAACTATGTCTTGAGACATTTAAGCTTTTCTAGATGGGTTCATCACAACAGCTGCTGAAATGCAATATGCCTAAGGTCTCCGTTTTAATAAATAAATAAATTCAATTGACCCATTCTGGGGAAGATTACAGCACAAAGCCCTAGTGAAAACTGCTGGTTGTGAATATTGGAGCACAGAGCTGGATGGGAGCATTTCGTTTGCCTTTTGTTTTCAGCTCTTTTGCATAGTGCCCTGATGTGACCTGGAGATAATCCTCAAAGTGTAAGCTTAATTGCAATATGCCTGTCACTTAATTCACCTCAGATTTGTGTATATATATTTTCTTAATTAGTTTATTCCTCCAGCAGTCATTTGCAGTGTTGCTGTCTGTATGCATTCTACCTCTGTAGACATAGAATCATAGAAACATCTAGGTTGGAAAGACCTTTAAGATCATCAAGACCAACATGTCTTGGAACAAAACTTCAACCAGTGCTTGGACAACAGAGACAAACGCAGAGGGAGCAGAATGGCAGGCTTCATCTATTTCATAGGGTCTGTCCTACTACCTCAAGCTGACTGAAGCCTCATTGCTTGCAATTCTAGTCCTAACCTCTACGTGATAAAACTTAAATCAAATCACCCATGAAGCACAGGTAGTACTAGGAAAGGCAGTGAGGAATCTGCATGGCTGCTACTGCTTCCATTCCTGAATCTGCAGAAGTGCTGAATTAAATGGATGGGGAGCACAGGAATACTTTTATCATGGACCTGATGGAGTTTTGAGATGCCGGGATCCTCATCAGCTCTATGTAGCTTGCCTGGGGTCATCTCCCATGGCCAGAACTGAACCTCAAGAGATGGTTTGGGGAAAAGTGAAGTTCTGAAGCAGTAGGAGGAGAAACCATCGTACCTGTCAGCTCTTACCGAGAATAACTTACCATGGCAGCATATGGCCACTCTGCTGTCCCGTGGCCTCGCAGTCATTTCCCAGGAAGGTATTTTTGGAGTGCTCTGCCAATACTGCTTTTAACAGAAACCTCTCAGTTAAACTAGAAGCAATAGCTGCAGCTTTTGTATGCTTAATTCTGCTATATGCTGGGCTTGAATTGATTGGCTGTCATTTACATGAAGATCTAGTTCACTGATGTTTCAGGCTGGCTCAGTTTGTCCTGAATTTACCAAACAAAAAAAGTAAGATACAGAAAAGCAGAGGGTGTAACCTTTAGCGCTGGGAAGAATATTGCTGTCTGGCACAGCTAATAGTCTGCGTGCTAGAAATCCATTTTAATCTCTTGTGCAGAAGAGTGAGCACTCCCTTTTGCCCTTGTGCTTTTCCGTTCCCCCCTATCTAATCCTTTGTGAATATGGCATGGATTAGATGCATTTACTCACTTAAAATTCCCCTCAGATCTGTTTATAGTAATGTGCAGACTTTCTAGTTCTGCACCCTCTACTTAAACCCATTGATAGACTTCAGATAAAATGTAAAAAAGCAGCCTTTCATTATTCCAAACAGAGATCTCTGGGAAATTGTTTTGGCAACACATTAAGAGAATTCCCAGGAGTTTTATGTCCCAGTGTTAACGATAGAGGTGAGCTTTCTGTCATCTCCTTGCCTTTTGTGCCACTGGCATAAATGCCTTTTTGCTCTTTGAACCATGTTTATATTAAAAAAAAAAAAATCATCCGCCTGACCAAATTATGGGAAGAATTTAATGTTTCTATAGTGGTCTGTGCTTATAGGTAAAGGAGGAGGGGGAGCTTGTGTGTTTGAGGTTTTTTTGAGCAGGCTGTTTTTATTATAAATGTGATTCAAAGGGTACAATTTAGTTTGGCCAAAATAAACCATGGTTCTTGGCTGAAATGAAACATTAGGTTATCTAGGCTAGACTTGTCGTACAGCTTCCTTCCCCCCCCCTCCCCAAATTCTTTGTTTTCAGATTATTTCATAACTGGATTTGAGTTCTAAGACATGAATAGTTGCACTGGAGAAAATGGGGTTAAATTTTTGTCCATGCAGAAGGCAGAGGTATGAATATAAATGAAGCTCGGTACCGGTTTTGTGTGTGTGCAAGCTACTCCCAGAAGGGACAGCTGCTTCTCCCATTTGCTTTCTTGACAGCCAGGGCCTGAGGCTTTCTATAAATAGAAAGTCATTGAGAAAATCAACAGAGCGTGAACTGCACAGCTTTGCAGGAGTTTCCACCCTTGAATTTATGGGCTATGCAGTGGCGGGGAGGAAGGGAAGACATCCCCTCTGTTCTGGGGAGGCAGATAACGCGCATCCCAGGAAAGCACTTAACTTCATTTTAAAACACCGGATCCTCCTGGCTGGAGGGCTGCATTGACGAAAGGGTGCTGGCTCCTTTTTTGTTTAATCCCCCACGCCTGTACAGGTTATGGAAGCTGTGCTGCTCTTCTCCTGGTGTTTGTGGGAAGTAACTGCATCATTGTGTCCAGGATGCCTCCTGCTCTCTTGCTGAATACAGAGCACAAGCGCCTTTATGCAAAGGGAATTCTCTATTTGCAGACCTCCTGTTTCTCCGCATTCCTTGCTTGCGGCCAGTATTTACTCCTGACTCGAAGTATGAGCATTAGCCTAACTTGTCACTTCTGCCTTAAGGAAGGATTACAAAGGTTTTGCACGGGGAAGGATCTGTTTTGGTGCTTCTTGCAGTAAAAACCAGCTCTGTGGTTACACGTAGTTTGTGCAGTGAGACCTCTGGTGATCTAACCAGTTCCCCCAAAAGGGCCACCAAGCAAGGACTGGGAAGCAGGCTAGAGGAGGCTGAAAACCAGCTTGGGTAACCTTCTGCTTATTTCCTGAAATAATTATTCCTGCAGTGAGGTAGCAGTGATCTAATAGGCGGGTATCATCTACTGTACTGGGGTGGTCAGTGCTGCGATGATACCAGCGCAACAGCTTACTCCAGGCTTTGTTTTCTCTCCCATCTACATCCTTGTACAGTGGGTGCATAAAATGGTCACACTGTAATTTCCTTCTGTGATGCTTTTGCAGTAAAATCTCATTGCTTGGTACAATTGATGGTTTGTACTGTTAATGATTTATGGAGCCTGTACCTAATACCTTAGAAGCTTCAGCCTGTCATGAAAGCCAAAGTTTATACGCCCAGCTGGGATCATGGGGAATGCCCTGCAGACAGAAGGGCTGGCATGAGACAATCCATGATGTGATAGCTCTGTGGAAGGAAGGAGATCTTTGGAGCTATTGGGGGCAGGCAGTGTGGATGTGAGAATCTGGAGGGGGTCTCACCCTGATTTGTGTCAGGCTCCCTCGCTGCCATAGCTGTGCGAGGATCCACGGTGCTGAGTCGTTTGCAGGAGCGCTGCATGGGGAGTAACTAGATTTAGAAATCTGTAGCTTGGAGTTGCTTTGTTACCTTGGAGATGGGTACAGCGAACAGCATAAGCATCCTTCCCTAACTTGGAGGGTACGGCTGCTTGTGTTGTCATCTGCAAAATGTCCATCAGTGGAGTCCTAGCTGTCCTGCATGTTTCGACAAAAGCGGCAATCCTTTTTCTGCAGCTGAAGAGAAATGGCACGTAGTCCTCTTTCCCCTAAGCTGCTGGTGGAAATATTGTGGGCTGTTTGGCAAGGATGTCAGTAGTTCTCAGCCTTTTCTGCAAGGAACTGTGATGAAATTTGTACTGCCTATTGAAGTAGCAACAGGACCAGATATTAATTTACCAAGCAGAATTGGAGAGACAGGAGTTGGGGTATGAATGGAGGTGGGAGGAAAGGGAAGGTCCCATGGGCAGATGAATATGGGGTGGGAGCTGAGACAGCACAGAAGTGATGCAGGGGAGGAGATTCCTAGCAGAACGCATGAGGAAAGCAAGATGAGTCCATGTTAGACATCATTTTACAGGTGTCACATTGCCCATATTCACCTTAGCGCAGATGTTGGTTCTCCTGTATAAGTGTTTAAAACACTTTCTGTTGCCTTGGATGGAGTCATTCAATCACCATATGCACCTATTACTCTTTACCTTATTGGCTTCGTACGTGCAGCGTTTTTAAAGCAGGAGAGGAAATTTAAACAAGCCGAGTGTGACTGCAGCCTAACAGTGCTGGCTGCCTTCAGCATTATGGACCTGTGGCCTCGCCTCTTTGGAATACAGAGATCTTGCCTCCAGGAAATCCAGGGGCAGGTAGGCAAAGGTGCTTGTTGGTAGCTCAGAGACAAAGACTTCAGTGTCTCGGTGCTTGGGTAGTTGATGTATTTCAGACCCTGGCGTAGCTGCATCAAGGAAAACCTTTCCAATGGTGATCTGCCAGATTGCTCTGGGTACCACCACTGACTTAGAGCAGGGCTGGGTGTTGTGCTAGCTAGTGTGGGCGCAAACATGCGTGGAGAAGAAAACAAAAGAGGAAGCAGTGTCAGATCTTCACTGATCCGAGGAACTGTGATCAGTAACTTCTCTCTCTTCTGCCTTTGCCTCTCCAGGCTGCAGCTTATGCATCAGAGGATGGTGTTCTTACAGAGGCCATGATTGATGCCCGGGTAGCCGATGCTGTGCAGCAACACAAACAGAAGATGGAGTGGCTGAAAACAGAGGGTGCTGAAGCAAGCAAAGGGACTGGCATAAACCCACTCCTGCCTTTTCCCAAAGGAACGCCAGTGTGACAAGTCTGCAGGCTTCAGACCAGCATGTGTGGGGAAGTGGGCACGGGAGAAAGCTTGGGAGGGTCTTTTGGGCAAATGTTTGCTGGAATCATGTGCTGAGAGAAATGTGTCTGTTGGTGCAAGAGAGGGGGTACAGCCTCAGTCTGCCTTTGACTTTATGTTTTTAAAGTGCACCAGAAAACAAAATGGTTTAAATAAGGCAGAAGCAATTGTATTAAAGGACCCCCTTGCTGAAATACCACTGACTGTGTTAGTCTGTATGGCCTGTCCTGTTAGAGAGGCCCAAACTCCAAATCCTTTTCAGCTGTTTGGCACTGTTCTGGAGTGTCCCAGTGACATGGGCCTGTGGGAACCCAGGGCCTGTCCAAGCCTGCTACTCCCACAGATTTGGCTTTGCAGGGTTTATGCTCCAGCAGAGGGATTTCTCATCTTTTCCACAGGTCCTGCCCATGACACGCCTCTGTGCTCACATCTCTGTATGGCATCACTCCTTGCTCTCTTCTCGTCCCCCCTTATAGACTCAGGGTACACTTTGTGTTACAGGGGTGTATTTGGTGTAGTTCACAGCTGCGCCTGGTTGACTTGGAGTCAACACTTAAGAGAAACTACAGGGGTGCAGTGGGTTGGCTGATGAGCACTGGGACTTCCCTTGTGATGTGGCTACACCCACTGGTGCCTGGCTGCTGCCTTTTGGCTTCTCTGTGCTTGGGTCCCCTGGAGGATGGCTGTAGAGCCAGCCTGCAGTGGTACACTGCAAGGGACTAAAAGCTCTGGAGCATGCCTCCTCAGCGCTGAAGCACCAAGTGTTCCAAGCCTGAGAGCTTTTGTGCCCCTCCAGTGTAATATTGTGGGATACCTGCACGCACTCCCTGTGGATCACAAAAGGTTATTTGAACTGCAGTGGAACGACTGGCACTTCCTATAGCAGCGTCTTGAAAGCACGGCTCAGGATGCTGAGCTGCTGCAGGAACCGCTGCTTCCCAGGTTCCGATGGGTCTGGTCTGACTGTACAGCCCACAGTGCTTTGTTTGCTTTCCCCAGCCCTAGATTATTTAAAAATCTCTCTCTTTAAGGAGGTGAGTAGGCAAGGCTCAGTAGGTCTGTCTGCCGTATGGGTGTCCAGCATGGTCTGAAGACAGAGAGAGATGAGTGGGGCTTGTTTGCTCCTGGCTGCTGCCATCAAGCTGCTCTTGCTACCCAAGTCTTCTGCTGCATTTCTGGAACAACTGAGAAATGTGCCACTGTCAAGTGATGAACACATGCCTGTCTCCATCAGCTGCTATTTGTTCTGTCTGCGTGCAGATAAGAGAGAGGTCAGAAAATCTCTTGGTTTTTTTCTGAGTTTGAACTGGATTTGAACTCTGTGCTCTGCTCCGAGTCCCCTTCTGTAGCTACACTATGCAAGCACATTTGCCTGACCTAAATCTGTGCCCTTGAGTACCTTGCTGAGATGTTCTCCTTTGACAGGAACCGACAGCAGCCTCTGCTGTGGCCATTTCACTGGTGGCTGTTACTGAGCTTTGAGAGATGCAGCCTGACAAGAGCTTGTGCGCATGGGAGCGGAACAGGGCTGGTCACCAGGATCCTCGGAATGGGCAGCCTTGTGGGACACCAGGACAGAAATAGTTCTTGAGGCTGCAAACCTTCACTGTCTTGAGGTGCCATTTTCTCTCAAAATAGTTCTCTGATATTTTCCCCTGGATGCCAAAGCAGAATTTGAAGATGCCTTTTAGAAGCTGCCCCTTTGCTAAGGACGGGTGTCCCGCAGCAGTAGTGTGTGCCCAGACTTGCTTGCCCCGCTAACGCTTCTTGCAAGGTACCTTGCTGTGGGAAGGGAGGAATCGCTGTACAAACTGAAGCTGCGTACTCCAAATGACTGAAATAAACTTCAATGCCATTTTTTTTATCTCCCCTTCAGCCTACGTGTAGTTGTCCTTTAGTCCGCTGAGGGCACTGAGGATTCGCTGTTCTAGGCTTTCCCCTTCCTATTTAGATTTTACTAGAATTACATTTCTGTTGGGCCCCAGGAGATGGAAGGGAGCTAAGCAGAGCCAGTCTCTACTACACAACCCTCGCTAACGAATTATGTGAGGGAGCTGTCTGATGCTGTGTGATTAAAATCTCTAATTGTGATACCCACCTTCAATACTTCCCCCCTCTTCTATAATCATCTCCATGAAGCACAAAATGAGCTGGGGGAGGGGAAAGGTACTGTGTCTTGTCCTTATGCTGTCTGACTGCGCTTTTGCTGATACCGAGAGCTGGGAAGAGAATCCTGCTGTAAAGCTGCGTGGAAGGCGCAGCAGTTGCTGTCTCAGCAGTTTCACGCGATTCCTCCTTCAGATTGCATCAGGTCCCTCCGTGGAAGCAGAGGGAGCGCAGTGCTTGGGATGCAGCTACGACCCGTGCTTCTGTGCTGTGCAGCGGTGATTAATTGCAGGGTCGGGAGATCAATTAGCTAGAAGTGGCCTCTCGCTGTGGCAGGGAAGGCAGCAGGGAGCTGACCTAAGGGTTTGCAGGTTTGCCTGAGTACAGGAATACTTCCCGCTGAGGTTTTAAGGGCTTTCAACAACCGCTTAATGATGGATGCCACTGGTCCTTACCTGAGCTTTGCTGCCTGGGCTTCACAGGGATGGAAAGGACTTCTCTCCTGAAGACGGACGCATGGGTGCTTTTGAGAACACGCGGATGCCTTAGCATTTCTGGCGCGTATTGAGCCGTTGCGCTGGTGTGACTCGCCAGCCGGTGCTGCTTTTGTCCCAAGGGGCAAAGTTCTTTCCCCTTCTTGTGCAGCCTGGGAGATGATGTGCTCTCCACTAAGTCTGTTTTCTTTAGTTTATTTTCCTTTAAAAGGTAGGGGAGGGGTAAGCAGAGACATCTCTATACTAGGAACTTACTCCTAGGAACAGGGCTCTTTAATACACAGAACTTGTCTTGTGCATCTCAACCTCCCTTCACTCTCAGAAATCCTCAATCAGCTGGCCAGAGCTTTGCACATCTGTGCTCTTCACGCTTTGTCAGCAATGTGTTGCAGGCTCTCGTGTCACCCTGGTGCCAGCTGCAATCCCAGGAGTGGAGCGCTTCAGGGCTCACTTGTTTTCTTCCCTCTGGTCACAATCTCCCTCCCCAGCCCCTACCTGGTAGGTTGTGACAGCACCTACGTGTCTGAAATTCGCAGTGGGTTCTCATCCTCCTTTCCAGAGAAGCTCGTGGCTCTGGGCAGAGCAGGCACATCCCCCAATCCCCTTCTGAGCAATCCCTGTTAATATAATGCCTAGAAGTCCACAATCACGTCTACCTTTGGCAGCAGGGGAAGGACTTTGCACCCAGCCCAGTAGCTTGGATACCTCATTTATCAAACTCTTGCTGGATGATGGAGGTCTGTCTTCCCACCTGTGAAGAAGAGAAGGAGGTGGCACCTAGGCTGGAAAAAAGGAGCAGAAAAAGGACATGGAGCAGAAAAGCCAGAGATGAGCCTGATTCAAGAGGGTTGAGGAGGGTTGCGGTGCTACATCTGTCGGGCAAGGCAGGTAAGGAGTGGCAGAGGTGGTGTGGACAGCTTGTTTTGCTTGGGTCCAATCTTCCAATCCAGTTGTTTTCATCTCTTCCCACGGCATTGAAAGAGTTGCATGGCTTCCGCTTGTACAAACTGATGCTATTTGTTCTTCCCTAGCAGTGTTTTGGGAGCTGGTGGTGTAGGTTCCAGCCAAATATTCCCCTGTTTGAGCTCAACATCCTTGTGTTCTGGTTAGTGGCATGGGGAATGCTGGGAACGTGTGTAGCGGATGCATTCTGCAGTTCTGCATCGGGTCGGTCTTAGTGCAACCTGGAACAACTGTCAGGCTTGAAAGTGCTGCTTTTTTCAGTGTTGCCACTTCATTTTTTTTATTTCCACAGGAAATAAAGTTCTCCATCCGTTCTCTCACACTTGCACACTACTCTTCCTTCCTTCCCATCATGTGCCATGGGCTGTTGGACTGATGAAGCCAGCTCTCTCGATGTGTCCCAGGCACTATTGCTCTCTAAAGCCTGCCTTTCAAAAGAGATTCCTTGTCCCTCTTGCTATGCACGTTGCTCCTAGCCACCGGCGAGGTGATTTCATGCCCTACTGCCTGCTGAATGGCTGTGCCATTTGCTGTCGCTGCTGCTGCTTGTCTGGAATAGGACAGGAAAGGAGAAAAAAAAGCCACCTGCCATGGTTCGACTCCTGCCTCATCAAAGATTTAAATGCAGGGCCTGTCACCTCTGCCAGCCTCATCAGTAAGTTTGGTTTGCTGGCAGCTCACAGGATGAACGATGTCCCTGTGGAGGTGGCACCCAGGTAGCTATTTGCTAACACTCCATGCAGGGATATAGGACGGCATCCCCAGGCTGAGGTTGTCTCCTCTCCATGACACTGAGTGAGTTACGAGCTAATGGCACTTTATTAAAATAGTATTTTGGATTGGAGAGCAAATCTAACAGCAGATGGATTAGCGAGCAATCCATCACTCCCCGACTGCACCGCTGCCAGCTGAAACGCCTTCTCTGCGCTTCAGCATTGCAGCTGGGAGACAGATTTATAACGTGGTCATCTATCTACTCCCAGTTGCCATCCATTAAAAGTATTTACTTTTGAATGTGGTACTCGGGGAGGGAAGTTCCACCGTGCAGGTACAAGGATGCAAGCGCCGCGTGCTTTCTCACCAGTGCCTGTCCTGTGCTGCAGGAGTTACGGGAGACGGGAGCCTCCCCGGGAAGTATTTCCCTGCCAACCTGTGTTTGTGTTTTGAATGGAGAAGAAATACTGAGATTCTTTTATAATCCATCATCTGTGGCTGTTTCTATTGTGTTGCAACATTATTATTCTCTCTATATGTTTGGTTTGGTTTGTTTTATTGCTTGAAAAGCGGCAAATTGGTTAATTTGGCCTGTAATGCAAGTCACTGGCCTGCCCTGGGAAGCTTTGCCACTCCAGGAGGTTCTTTGCTTACGGAAGGCAGCCCATCTCCTGCAGGCAGTGACTGAACGCTGTTGGCACTTGGATGTAAGCAATGGGGATCTGTTGGAGGGATCCTGACAAAAACACGCCAGCGTTCGCTGTTTCCTATGGGTGGCTCGGCTCTGTGTTCACCTGGCGTGCAACCTGCCAGGGCTGCGCCTTCCCTGCCGGAGGATTCTCCTCTCTTGGGCTTCTCTTACAGCCACGCACAGCCCGTCGGTGCCAGTGCAGCTCTAAGGCCTAGACAGGAAAAAGCACCTCAAAAGAAACCAAAGCAAACCCAGGAGATTGCCCATAGCAAACCCGTCTGTAGGTGAAGAGCTGGAGGACAGTGTGGCTGCAACAAGACGGGGATTACCGCACAAACAGCGGAGGTGCAAATGGGCACACGTGGGCAGGCCAGTGGCTGCGTGTCAGCTTTTGGCAGGTGATGCAGATACGGTCCCAGGGTATCTCGAGAGGGGCAGGTGATGCAGATACGGTCCCAGGGTATCTCGAGAGGGGCAGGTGATGCAGATACGGTCCCAGGGTATCTCGAGAGGGGCAGGTGATGCAGATATGGTCCCAGGGTATCTCCAGAGGCAGCCCAACTGTGCAACTGCATCACTTGCGGAGCAAGGAGCGAGGATGCAGTCTGAGGGCTAATTTTAGGTCAGCCATCCTGCAGGAATTTCACAAGCCAAAAACAACAGTGCAAAAGCCTTCCTCCAATGGTTACCTCTCCACCCTGCTTCTCTTGCAACCTCCAGGCTGTTCATGATGTGCATCCCTGAGCTGGTGTTTTCACAGGCTCCTGGCTCTGCTGGACCTTGCGATTTGGCCAGCATCTCTCCCACCCATCAGCCATTCAGGCATTGGGATAAGGCAAAGTTTGCCCATCTGACCTGCAGCAGAAGAGGGACAAAAGGACTTCAATCAACTGGATGCTCAGTGAGTGTCACCAGGCTGCTTCACTCATCTCTTCTTACCACACACCGAGAGCAGAGGTTGGTGCCTGGTGAAGGACAGGTATGGGTCAGCTCTTGCTTTGCATCACCTGGGACAGTGTATCGTTGCTGGCTGGTTTTCCTTCCCTTTTCCGTGATTCCTTGAGGTAGCACAGCCTTACCAAATCGTGGTGACATCTTCTGATACATGGCATCTCCTGGAATAAAGCTCTAGCAGCACTACGTGACATTATTTTTATAAGGTGTGGAAAGGGGAGCAGTGCATGGGTAGCTCAGAGAAGTCCCCAGGCAGTCCTCCAGCTCTTGCCTTATCTCTCATTGTTCTCACCTCAACAGAAGCCAGATCATCCGTCTCTGGTGCTGGCCATTTTTACCCCCAGACATAATTTGAGTTGCCAGCGCCTGCAACTATCAGTCACTTCCATGACAACAGCTCTCTGCCTTGCTGCCTGGGTGGGTTTTTTTTTTCCTCTCTCCTGCTGTGGGTTTTATTCTTGTTGTGGGGGTTTCTTTGCTTGGGTGTTGGGTTTGGGTTTTTTGGTTTGTTTTTTTTTATTGCTGCTCTGCTTTCACATAGTGTCTCCACCAAGCCTGGTGAGATGTGCCTGGATTTGCCCAGAGACTCCTAGAACAACTCGTGCATTGGCACCTCTGCACGTAAGGGCTGATGTCCTGCTCAGTGCCAAAGTCGCTCTGTTTGCGTTTGTGTGGTCCTGCCCCGGGAGAGGAAAGAGCAGGCTGAAGAGTGTTAAAGGACTGGTTCATGGTGGCAGATTTTGGTACTGCTGGAATGGGAAATGACCTCTCCTCGTCCGTGCCAAAGCCCTCGGTTCCCTGTACCCTGCCTGCCCTCCTTGCCCTTGCCGCAAAAGGCAAGAGAGGCCCATGCTCCTCTCTGGAGGTAGCTTGCACCCAGAATTTGGCTTTTACAGTAAAATATTTATCTTCTTTAATCAGTTTTAGACCTCAGTGCTTCCCTGTGTTCGCAGTGAGCGGGAGACAAGCAGGCGAAAATCTGGGACAGTATCCTATGATGCCACATAACCTGGGGGAAATCGCACAGCCCTTCTTCGACGTCAGGGCCGGGCGCAGCTTTGGCCTCACGCCGTGGCTGCACCTCCGTACCTCCTCCTCGCCGAAAGCCCTGCCCGGGAGCCGAGCTGGCAGCCTGCAGCTCTGCGGTGCCCCCAGCAGCCCTCGGACTCCGACCCCCGGGGCGTCCGTCGGTGCAAAGGGTTGGAAAAAACACTCAGATGCAAAACATGCAAAAAACTATTTTACTGACAAACAGCAAAGGACGGGCTTCGTTTCAGGAGCTGAACTGGTTATCTATTATACAAACATATTATTGAAAGGGAAGGAATGGCTGAAATACACTCACTCATTGACCCAAATAAAATCACAGTGTGCTTTTTCTATTGCCTCCCCCACCCCCCAGCTCTCTGCGGCCTTCGGCTGCTCCCCTTGGCTTCAGCATCGTCACCGCTCCCAGCGCGGCCGCCGGAGAGCACAAACTGTAGGTGACATTTGCCTGCGCAAGTGTATTTAATAAAAAAATTAGCCATTATTGCTTTTCAACCACAGTAGAGATTATTCTATGATTAGACTCGGAGCAGAGTATAATCTCCCTCTCTCTCTGTTAGTATCAACGTGTGTTTACCTCCTCCTGCCTGCTGCATGCAAAATTGGTTTGAGTGCAGGAAAAAGAAAAGAAGGATTAGCAATCGGGGCAAACAGCACGCCTGGTTTGTTCTTGTATTCTCACTGCAGAGCACTATTGGAAAAAAAAAAAACCAGTCTTCCTAAACTGCACGCTCTGTCCTGCGAGGGTTTCCAACCCCCTCAGTTGTCATGAGCTGGGGGTGCTCAGCACCTCGCAGGATGGAGCCATCCTGGTGTCACCCCTCTGCGGAAATCCTCGGCCTGAAGAGGGGACTAAAACCAGCAACCCTACTGGAAAAGAAACGCGTGCAAACGAATGGGAGGTACTAAAGAGGAGGCGCAGGCGTCATGCAGCGAACACATGATGGCACGCACAGGTACAGACACACAGACGCACACACGCAACACTGGAAGGGCATCCCGAGAGCCCAGCCGGGGTGCGGCAAACTGGGCTGCCCGTGGAGCCCCTCCTTACGCCTGCCCGCGTTCCCCCACTCCTCTGCTTCCGTCCCCTTCGCCCCAACAGCCCGCCGGCGCGGAGGCTGCAGGCCCAGCGTCTTTGCGTGTTTTCTTCAGTAAGTTCACTCGCTTCTTCGTGCTCTCCTGGGCAGCGCGGTGAGCCGGGCTGGCCAAAGAGGAGAACTCATCTTCACTCCATCCTAAGGCAGAACCAGCAGTCCTGTGTCCCCGTTGAACAGGTAACGCCCTGTCTGCCCCCTACCCTGCATCCCATCGCCCGTCACCGAAGCATGCGCCCATCTCACCAGCGTACGCAGTGTTTTGAGCCAACTGTCTGTACTGTGTGCTCTCGTAATAGAAGTGCTTCTACTCTTTTACATCCAGAGGTGCTCTGGGAGCTTCTGTTGGCTCTTTCTACCTTCAAAGCCCCCTGAATGCAGAAGAGGCCTTCGTTACCTCCATGTTCACCCCACACACGCTCTTCATCAAGGCCACGCTGAATGTTAAACCACCGCTGTGAAGTCTGAAGCAAGACTGAGGCTCCCTGTGTCATTTATCGCCTGCAAGCCTCCACCCTTCACCTTCCCTCGTAGGAAGGCTAAACATTGCCTTCCCTTTTCCAGGGGAGCCAGTACACGTGAGATGTTTCCTTCACAACGTGCTTTCTCCTGAGCTGGGGAACGACCTTGGATCAGGACTTCCCTTGCTGGCTCCCCCAGGGCTTTCTCCTGCCCAGGCTCACCTAGACCCTATCCAAGGTAAAGGCTACTGATGTTGGTGTTTGCACCGTCTTGCAGCATCAACTCTTGGTCTGTTGCAAAGCTTCAGCTCACCTGACGCCATTCGCATGGCATTATTTTTATTTTTTTCTTTTTTATTTTCACAGAATGGTTGAGGATGGAGTTCACCTGTCCCAACCCCCTTGCTCAAACATGGCCAACTAGAGAAGGCTGCCCAAGACCATGTCCCGTTGGCTTTTAACTGTCTCCAAGGATGGAGACTCCGCAACTTCCCTGGCAACCTGTCCCAGTGCTTGGTCACCCTCACAGTTTAAAAAAAAAAAAAAAAAAAAAAAGTGTTTCTGATGTTCAAGCAGAACCTCCTGTGTTTCACTTTGCCCATTGCCTCTGGTCCTGTCACTGGACACCACTGACAAGAGCCTGGCTCCATCTTCTTTGCACCCTTCATTCAGGTATTTATATACATGGATCCCCCTGAGCTTTCTCTTCTCTAGGCTGAATAGTCCCAGCTCTCCCCCCCTTTCCTCACCAGAGAGATGCTCCAGCCCCTTAATCATCTTAGTGGCTCTTTTTAGTATCCCTTCTTACCAGGGATTCTCTTCTCCCAGCTGAGTGCAACTGGAAAATGAGGTAGAGAATAGCAGTGAGAGTAACTAAAACCACCCCACCACGCTGTGAATGCCTGGGCCGTGCATTCTGGGCGCTCTCCTGGTCTTTTACTGTTTATTGATAGGTGCTGCCAGATACTTCAGCCAGGCTGGGCCAGCTGATGTGTCCCTGGCTGGCTCAAGGGCTAGCTGAGCAGTGGCCGGGCACGGTGGATGGCTGGTATCACAGGAGACACCTTCCCAAACTGTTCCTCGGAGGGGAAGGGCCCTTCTCACTGTGTCAGAGCAGCAGGCCAAAGACGCATGCATAGACCTGGGTCTGCTCCAGGCTACACCTGAAATCCCACACGTGGTGGCTTTGGGCTCTTCCCTTCCTCTCGTTCCTGAAGCAATGGGCAGCTCTGCTCGCCCCTCCCTGCTACAGCCTTTCTTGCACTGACGGTGAATTTGGCCTCCAGCCGCAACTCCCTTCCCCGTGCCCATCCTGCGGTGGAAGGACAGATACCAGATAGGAAGCAAAGTGGAGGAGGCAACCAGCTTGACAGGCCTGGTCGTTAATGCGCGGCTCTCCTGGGGAGAAGGAAGGTGGTAAGAACAGAAAGAAGGTTGGCATGGAAGGGCTTGAGCTTTACGCTGCCTTCGGGGCTCTCGCTGAGGGGCGAGGGCTGGTAAGTGGCTGCTTGAATCTAAAAAAAGGAGCTACTTGTTGAGCCAATGGATGTCACAAGCTTGTCTCCACCTTTCCACACCTCTCCTCTGCAACAGATCCCAACCCCCAGCACGCGCCCATTCGGTGCGCAGGCAGCCAGACCTGGGCTCCTGACACCAAAAATGCAGGAGAACGTTTCCAGCACCCATCCCAGCTCTGGAGAATCGGCACGTACAGTTTGAAGCTCTGGCTCTGCTCTAAAAATAGCCCCTCCTGAGGCGGCACAAAATTTCCCCCCCCCCCCAACCATCTAATTCTGCAGAAGCCTCCCTCAAAGCATCTGGCAGACGAGCGCTAAGGCACGGCGCACGCTTCCCACTCCCTCGTCCCTGCAGAGCTGCCGTTACAGACACAGCTGCCAGCTGTAAAGCTTTGCAACCCCACGTTTTTCTCTTCCACAGGTTCTGACCGGTAGCTTGCCCAGCCCTGACCTTGTTGTGTCAGCTCCCTGATGCCAAAATCACTTCCTCCCAGCTGAACCCCCCTGCCCCCTTTTTTTTTTTTTGTTTGGGGCTGTTGCTGGGTTTGGGTTTTGTTGTTGTTGTTTCAATCTGTGGTTTTTTTGCATGTGACGACCGGATCAGAGGCAAGAGAACAACAAACGAGTCAACACTGGTACATCTCAGACGCTTAAACAAGGAGAAAAACACCCCCCAACAACCAGACAAAAGCAAAACGAACACATGCACGGGAGAAGAAGACAGTGCGACGGCAGACTGTACAGACAACCGAGCTGCGAGCAACAGTAGCAACCTCACTTGGACAGAGGAACGAGAGAGCACAGCGCCGGAGGGGGTTGGTAGAGCTCACGCCTCGAGCAGGATCAGCTGAGGGCATGGGACAGGGACGCGAGCACCGATGTCAAGCGGAGAGCAAGCAAGGGCTGCTTGGGGCTGTAAAATTCTGGCGCCGGGGTCCTGCAGAACTCGAAACACAGCTGCCTTTCCTGCCTTCTGCTTCCCTGCGGGGCCTCGTCGGCTCGTTCCCCAGAGAGGGGACGTGGCAGCCACTTGGCTGCTGGGAACAAGGCATCTTCTGCACGCTACCACGGGTTAGATGGCACACGGGCCCCGGGCTGCCCCCGGGCAGGGAGTGCTCGCTGCTGCCGCCTGACTCGGTGCACAAGGTTATCCGGAGCCAGCCAAGAGGCATGTTCCCATCTCGGTTACGTTGGGTCAAATCTACAGCAGCTTCCTAGACTCAGAGGAAGAAGGCGCCTGGCACCGGGAACCCACCCTCGTGGCTTGATTGAGCCAGCTGTTTGGCATCGCCCCTGCACGGAAGATGCACCAGATCCCCTGGGGCAGGGATAGGACCTGGCCTTACTGCATGGGAAGGCACTTTGCTCCTCATCTATTAAGGATGAGAATCAAAGGCCTCGTCAGTTCCCCGGAATTAATCCCACTGGTTTAGTGTGTGCTGGATCAATCCTTGCTCTACAAGGGTGTTTCTGGTTTCCTTGCATTTAAGACTGGTGAATTACTCCCAGTAAATTTAATTGCACCGAGAGTACTTTATTTTTTGACTAAGTGTAAACAAGAGCGAGGCTCACAAGGTAACAGCTCCAGATACAGCAGATTAAAAAAAAAAAAAGTCTGTTCTTAAACAAGGGGAATATGTGCCATACTGGATTTTTTTTTTTCCTCTCTCTTTCAGAGCCTCGTATTTTTCTGAAATTCTGGCGTGGATCGGACTTAATCAGTGTGAGACATCGCTTCCCTCTTTCCAGTTGTAACTTCCATATTTAATGATATTTCAACTAAGGTCAGTTGCTAGAGCAGGGCAGAACCAGACTTTCAATTCAGTCTGGGTTTAGGTCACTGCCTTAAGCCTCTCCTGGGAGAGGCTCCAAGTGGAAAAATTATTTAAAGTGCTTCCCCCCCCCATAACTACTTCCAGAGCCTCATTCTGTCCTTATCATGATGGAATTTTCTCCCTTGCAAAGCATGGTTCCACCTGAAGACAGGTCCATGACATGTACGTGGTTTCTAACACAGTGCCTGTTCTTCACTGCCAGCGAAGCCTGTGCCATGCACGGGGGCAACCGGGCCGGCCGTCTGGCCAGCTCTCATCGGGCACGGTGGGAGTAATGTGCCACTGAAGGGAGCGTCCCGTGCCGCTGGAGGATGAGCCCATCTGGGCAAATGCACGAAGCTGCTACAGGGAGGGAGGCTGGAAAGCCGCCTGTCTTGGAAAGGAGCTGCTGAAGGAAAAGTTGTTCTTTAGGTACCAATGGGTGGCTGCAGGCATTGCAACCACAGGAATGACAGAAAGCCAAGCAGACAGACAGAAGTATAGACCGGGCAATTAGTTAGGCCTAGACAGAAACTGGGGCTCCAAGACAAGAGGCGCTAGGGAATAGGAAAGGTAGGAATGGCAGAGAACCAGGCATGGTTGGATCTTGGCCAGCTTTGGGACTTGTAAATAACTGAACAGATCCTGGGCATAGGAAATGATGGAAAAAAAAAACCAAAACCAAAAACAAACCCGAGAGACAGAAGCTGAAGCAGGGAGGAAAGGAGCAGGGAGTCATGGTGTCCTTTTCCCTTCACAGACGTTGCAATCAAACATAGGAGGCCATCAACAGAGTCAAGGAATCCATAGAAGAGAACAGCAGTTTCTGATAATACCCATCATCCTTTTCTTCTGGATGTTTTCCCTACTTACTTAAGCACAAGCCCACTCAATACAAAATGATGAATGAAGGAGAAATTATCGGGATTCAGGGCTACCACCTGAAATTCTTGGGGCTAGCGTCTCCCTCCCTTACCCCTCTCCATGAAGTTCTCTCCCTTCAGGGCTGCTGCTCGCTGCTCCCCAGCACCTGCAAAAGCGAGGCAGCCTGGGCGCGTTTGCTTCTCTCCCCCAGCAGAACAGGACTGCTGCAGGAATCGGGCACCACCGTGCTGTCTGGGCACACGGGGGCTTTATTGGGCAACTCTGGATGTGAAGGAGGGCTCTGGATGTGGAGCTTGGTTTCAGACACTTGCTAGCTACCTCGAAACCCACACCTAAGCTGCGACCAGGGGAAGCAAAGGCAAAACCATGTTAGAGCATCCTCGTACTTTGCTTCAACCCATTACTGGCACATTTGACCCTGTAGATGGGTTTGGCTTCAGGCCCACGTCTCGCCGTGGTCCTCAAGCCAAGCCCAGCCGGCTGCTGAAGCGCTCCTTCAGCTCGGAGCAGTAGCACGCGATCGGTGGCTGTTCATGCTCAGGAAGAGCGAGGCTGTTAACAGGACCCTCTCGCTGCCCCGTCCGTGTTTTTGGGGTGGGATCCGCCACGGCCTCAGGCTCACCCTCCAAGAACGGGGGGAGAGCAGCTCCTTTCCTCCCAGGTGAGGGGGCAGGGGGGTGGTGTTGTGCAGCAGAGGGGTACGGGCAGGGTGCAAGTCAGATCTACCACCACTCCACTCAGGACATTTCTCCCCGCCTATCAGGAGCAACTCCTCGCTAGCATTAGTGAAGAACAACAGCACCGACACCAGCAAGGCACCACCAGTACAGAAGTGGTGTAAACCAGGCAGCACCAGCCGCGCCAAACGGACTGACACCTTACAGTACTGTTCCCTTGGCACTAACGTTACCCAGATTGCTTAAGGCAGGTTTCAGTGTATAGCAATGCAAACAACAAATCAGTTATATATTCCCAGGACTTTCTTCCCCCACAGCAACTCCCCCAAACAGGAACCAAAGCAAAAGGGACGCTGCGCCTTCCCGACCCGCTGGCAGCAGTCCCCATCCAAACCTGTGACCGGCCAAGCCATTCTAGCAACGGGAGGAACAGAGCAGAGCAAAACCAAGCCAAAGGACCAAAGAAACGGGGGACTTGAGCTCTTGGATGAGAAACTCTGCATCATCTTCATGTTGTCCCACCTCCATACCCTTGGCCAACATTCCCCGTAGGGTAGCTGGATGTGCAGGACAGCCGTGAATGCCAGGAAAAGGGGGTTGAAAGTATAATGCAAATACCTTTTCTTTTTGTTTGTTTTTGTTTGTCTGCTTTTTACATATATACACAAGTCTGACAATAAAATGTGGAACACAGTGCAATGTCTTGGCTGCGTAGCATCCAGGACTGGCTTAGTTGTGCATCATGGTGTGCCGCAGGGACACACAGGATGGGGAAGTAAAATTGTGTCCTCGGCTGGCTTCCATGGAGGAGCAAACTAGTAGCTGTTCCCCTGGAAGAAGAGCAAAGTCCTTTTTAAAACCTCACTGCAGTCTCTGGAGGGGAAGGCATTCCTCAGAGGTGCCGTGGGCTTGGGTGCCCATTATGGTACAGCTTCTGTTTGATGTGCACCATGTTCCCAGTCGCCTCCTCATACTGCCTGTGGTGACGTTTTCTGAACTCCTTTAAGTTACAAAATTTTGGAATCCAAGACCAGGAATTGTCTGGAAGGCAGAAAGGAGAAGGAAGATGAGATATTACAGGAAAGGTGAGACCCGTGTCCTCCTGCCTTGCCTAGCCTTGTTCCTGGCCGGCCCCGCAGGAATCCGGCACCAGCACGGCCTCGGCAAGGCCACCCTCGGGGCTTCCCTTCAGACCACGCTCACCCCCCAGCCAGACCTCGTGCCTCGGCTGTGGCCACAGCACTGCCCACTCCTCTCCCAGACTGGGTACAGCCCGTGCCCGGGACACAACCAGCAGATACCACCCCCCCCAGCCACGACCCTGCAGACATGGAAAACCTGCTATGGGAACAGCTCATTTTGGGAGGGGCATGGAGGGGCTGCACCGGCCCATCACGACAGGGAGGGTGGGAGTTAGAAGAGGCCAACGCCAGCTTTCTGCTCCTTGCGATAAGCCCTATCCGCCAGCCCTCCTTGTGCCCTACGCTCCGATGGCCAGGCTGACGGTAGGGGCGAGCTCCGGTACCCTCATCCCGATCTCTGCTGACCTCTGTAGCTGCCAGGGAGCTGCTCTGGGGACCAAGCTGCCAGGGACACAGCAGCACGCTGCTGCTGCCGCATACGTAGCATCCCTGTTCCATCCCACAGAATCACAGAATCCCAGCATGGCAAGGGTTGGAAAAGACCTCGGGAGCTCACCCAGTCCCACCCCCCTGCCCAAGCAGGCTCACGCAGAGCAGGGGGCACAGGACTTTGTCCAGGTGGGCTTTGAATATCTCCAGAGAAGGAGACTCCACAGCCCCCCTGGGCAGCCTGGGCCAGGGCTCCGTCGCCCTCAAAGTCAAGAAGTTCTTCCTCATATTCAACTGGAACCTCTTCTGCTTCAGTTTGTGCCCATTGCCCCTTGTCCTGGCGCTGGGCACCACTGCAAAGAGTCTGGCTCCATCCTGGTGACACCCACCCTTAAGATATTGGCCAAGCCCACGGGCCAGCAGCACAAGCCACTTTCTGCCCCACAGCCAGTGCAGGCTGGACGCTGTCATCATTTTTTTTTTTTTTACCCGGTGTTGCAGCTCTCAGCCCATGAACCTTTCCCTGTAGCGACGTTTCAGCCACCGTTCAGTTTCATGAGAGCTTTGGGCCATTCCACACAGAAATCCACACCCAGCCTGAGCCCACAGAGGAGAATCTGAAAGTCCCAGAGCACGACAGATTGGATAACGTTGAACTCTTCAACTAGCACGAGGGGCTATGCGACTGCTCTGAGCAGCTCTGCAGCTACTATCAAGCACAAGCCGATGTCTGAGCTTCTATAGAATATTTTCTATTTTAAGCAATCTCTTCCATGGGGAAGGAGCTATTGGTTATTCTGACAGATCAAAACTGAAGCCGATCAGGCCACAGTGTGACATTGAGTCACTGCTGAGTGGTACTTACGTGTTTCAGGGAGGGCTCTACATTCTCTACCAGCACAGGATTTTGTATTACCCCTACCCCAATCTCTCAGTCACAGGCACCATTTCTGTCTTTAGAAGGGAATTGTAGCCTAGGTACTCGTTCAACAAAGAAATAGGTATCCTTTCTGCGTTCTCTTTGGGCAGAACAGTTCAAGGCATGTGAAAAACCTTTACTGGAAAGAGCCAGCATGTCCCATTGCACCATACACACTGGAAACCACCCACAGATTAGGTGGGGAGGGCTTCCAGGGTCTCTTCTACCACACATTTGATTGTGAGGGCACCGGTGTGCTGGGTCAGGCTGTGATGGAATGAATTCTCCTCGTAGCAGCCCTCACGGTGCTGTGCTTTCTATTGGTATGCAGGAAGGGGTTGAGGACCCACCGGTGTTTTGGTGACTGCTGAGCAGTGCTCACACAGCATCAAGGCCATGTGTCCAACATCCCCACCACCAGTGGTCTTGGGAGGGGACGTAGCCAAGACCCCTGACCCAAACCGACCAAAGGGATATTCCACACCATATGACATCGGTATAAAAGCTAAGGGAAAAGGAGGAGGGAGGGGGGGCATTTGGTTTTTACGACATTTTGTCTTCTGGAGCAATTGCTGTGCACACGGAAGCCCTGCTTCCTGGGAAGTGGCTGGGCATCGCCTGCTAATGGGAAGTAGGGAATAAAATCTTGTTTTCCTTTTGCTACCACGTGCAGCTTTGCTTTTGCCTTTACCTTGACCCACGAGTTTGGTTTGTTTTTTCTTTTCCATCTCCTTTTCTCCCCGCCTGCCCTGCTGAAGAGGGGAGGGATGGAGCGGCTTGGTGGCACCTGGCGTCCAGCCAAGGCCAACCCATCACAACCGGGTTGTTAATTGAGCTGGGAACGGTGCAAGCACACAGGTAGGGTACAACCAACCTGGTTTAAGAACAGCCTGGTCCCGTGAGGCTGGTGCACCACCACTAAGAGGGCACGAAGAGCCCATGCCTGAGGCAGAGGGGGTGTCAGCCTCCCGCACCGCGCAAGGGCGCTGCCAAAGGGGCTGCTAAGGGAAGAAAAAGCTGGGTGCAAAGTAATACAGCCTTCATTTGCTGAAAAGATGGATTGCGCAAGATAATGCACCGTTGGCCAACCCTTTCTTAAAGCCTTAGCGCATGCATGCACAGGGAGAAAAAAAGAAAGAAAGAAAGAAAAAAGATCATTCAGCTTAAATACTAAATTAATTACTAGCATGACCCTTAATCACTAAAAATAAAAATCTGTGTGGTATCCGTTCACAAGCAGGTAGGTCAGCTGGCGATATCACCACTGCAGCTCGCCGCTCCGTAAGGAAAGGCAACAGCTCTGAAGAACAATATTGCTGGACTCAGAGGCTCCAGCATCTCACCCAAGGACGGCTCTTGCCAGCCCTGCTGACTTCATGAGCGCCGAAGAGCTCACGGCCACAGGTGGTCTGATCCAAACCAGGTGTCACAGCCTCAGGATTGGCTCGGTACCTTAGATCCCCCACTGGAAACGCTGACAATGAGCCTTCTGCTTGGGAAATGGCAGCAACACAGCCTCAAGAGAGCCGCGATTCAGAAACTGCCCAAGCAGGCAGCTGGGGATTTGGGAAGACTAATGAGAAATTAATATAATCTTGACCTGAGTTTTTAGAAAGAGATAGTCCATGTCCCTAATTAGAATGCCGTACAGGTTTACAGATAAATCTTTCTCTTGCTCGCTCTCCTTATCCTCTGAGTTGTAATTGAACAGACCCCATCAGCCAGAGTGGGAGAGACTGAGATTTGTAGGGACACTGCTACAGAATTTCAAGTCATTCACTATTTTAATAGTTTTTCTGCCTCTTTTTGCCCCCCAACAATTCAAGACCATGGGATGTCCATGCTGAGAGAGCAAAGGGGCAGAGAGGGCGTCTGAAGGAGCATCTCTTCATAGAATCATAGAATGTTTTGGGTTGGAAGGGACCCCTAGAGGTCACCCAGGGAGCAGGGACACCTTTAACCAGATCAGGTTGCTCACAGCCCTGTCCAACCTGGCCTGGAATGTTTCCAGGGATGGGGCCTCCACCACCTCTATCTGTTGGTCATGCTCAGGGCGTTCGTTCAGGATGCTAAGCCAACTGGTCCAAAGACTAACTCGTATGGCTAACACTTTTCCCTGTGAGGCTGGTAGCACTACTGAAAAAAAAGAATAAATTGACACATCTGGAACAGCGAGGAGGATGGGGAAGCCTCGGCTGATGTGCCCCTGACACACCACAGAAGCGTCTGTCATTGTCATCACATCGTCACGAGTTTGTACAAACAACAAGAGGCTGCGCTCCACAAGCATGTGCCTGGCTGCGAATTATATGCACAGAAAAATCCAGATTTCAGGGAAGTTTTGTCTGGCCTGAAAATGCTCTGCCCACATGTGCAGCCATACAACCACCATCTGCCAGCCTGCCTACGGGTAAACATGCTGCTTTCCATCAACCCCCCCCCGTCTTTGCACCAACACATACTTTACACTCTCTAAAGCAGAGCCCTCAAGCCTTGGCTGGCTCTTTCCACGCCAACATTCCCGCTTGCATCGAGAGGGCTGGGATTTGGCTGGTCAGGCCCCTGCCCAACCCACAGGGAACAAACGCTGCATGGCTGTCGACCTCCTCCCTCGCCACCAGCCTCCGAGGACAGGGCAAGGGATCGAGGGAAGAGAAGGGAGCCCGCGGGGCTGCACTTACCATACCGTCGGCTTGTTCTCCAGGCTCGCACCGCGTAATGGAGAACCCCATCCATCCACACCAGAAACCAGCTTATACAAAAGCCCAGCAAAAGTCCCAGCATCAGATCAATCTCTTGCTTGGTTACATTGTCAGTCACAAAGTAATTCTCCGAGGAGTCCACCACCGACTGATCCCCGTCATACGGAATAACGTAGTGGACATGATGCCTGTTGCAGGGAACAGAAACAGGGAAAAGCATCAGCGGAGAAACGCAGAGTACGTTTTCCATCCAGCGCCTGCTCTTGTGGCCAGGGGCCAGTTTAACACCATTCCTCCACGTTTCTATCAACATCCTTGGGAGCAGAAGCGCCGTCCTGGCTTTTTGTGCTTATGTCAGCAGAGGAATTGGCAGAGAGCGAGGTAGAAAAGTACAGAAACCTGAACCCACGCCTGGAACTCGTGTCGCATTCCTGACACGGGCTCCCGGCGCCTAAGTTCGTCATCTGTAAAACGGAAGATAATATTAAGGACAGCATGAGGTTGGAGCAGCCGCCCCCTCGAGATGTAAAGGGCAATTCTGCATTCGTGTTTGCAGGCGGAGGTCAGTAACACTTTGCTCCTGCGAGTGCACGCAGCCGTGCAGCCCTGCGAGCGCAATCACAATGTGCTGCCTGGCAGGAGGCAGAGAAGCCCACGGCTGGGCAGTGCCGCCCGCGCTGGCAGCGCCCTGTGCTGTTTTGCTTCATGTCCCATCTCTCGGAGCAAAGCGAGAATCCTATCTTTCACATATTAGAGCAGAGCATGTTTACAGCCACGGAAGAAGTACTTGAAAGCACGCCTCGAATTCGCCCGCAGACAGCAGATGGCAGAGACCCCGCAGCGCATCGCGCCTGGAGAAGTCATGCAAGGTCTAAGACCATCTCAGGTTCCCTTCCTGCGTGACTGGGGTGCTTCGGGATGCGGGGTCTCCCTCACCCTCCTCAAGGAAGAGGCAGCAGTTACTGCCTGTAGCAGGTAGCAAGAAACCCCTCCCAGCACTGGGAGCAGCCGGCAAGCCTCCCCTTAGTGCCCAAATGCCGCCGGGGTAACCTGCAGCAGAACCTCACAGCTCCCTCCTGCAGGGCTCTGGCTCAGGAAGGTCTTCCAGCCTGACCCTACTGGGTGCAGGATCTGCCAGCACCCTGCTTCCCATCTCATCCCACCAGTCATCACCTGCTGGGGACACAGCCCAGAGGCCTGGCCAGAGCTTGCATTGTCGCCAATCTCCAAAAAAAAAAAGCTTAGCGCTGGCCCCAAAGAGCACAGAAGTGCAGCAGCTGCCCTGCCTGCCCACGTGGCCGGTGGCACGCAGCAGGGAGGGCTGCCATGCCACAGGCTGCCAGTCCTCTTACAGGAAAAGCATGGACTTGAGCTTCCAGAGATTTAAGTCTCTCCCAGGGGTTCTGGAGGGGCTGGCTCCATGCTTTATGCCAGAAGGGCAAGTGGGTTCATTTGTGCAATGAGCTGATGGAGACCAAGCTTGGGATGATGCTTCACTGCTTGAAAGACTCTTGGTTAACTTGGGAAAAGCAGGAGAATGGCAGGGATAGAGCAAGGGAGTTGCAGAGTAGAAAAAAATAAGGCAGGTCTGTGGGGGCTGAATGTGTGGGACAGGAGGATCCCAGGTGACAGGGGATGCAGGACGCAAAGCAAAGCTGCTCTGGAGCCTCTGCATCTGCTTCAAATGGCCTTAACCTTCCCTGAGAGCAGCCAGGAGCCACGAGGCTGCCCAGGCTCTGTGCTTAGCCATCCTGCCTCCTCCCAGAGCCTGATTTAGAGGCAGGCGCTGCTTGGGCTTGTGCTGTCACTGGGAGCCCAGGAGCGGCCAGCCAGCCCCGGCGAGGTGCGCTCCACAGCCCCATGTGCCTGCCGGCCCCGCGAAGGTTGCGTGCATCAGCCCTGGCACTGCAGCACGGGTGCATCACCAGTGCTCCCAGCTCAAGGCCAGGGCACAGTTGCATGGGGTCTCCCCAGCATTGCCCACCGACAGCCCCACCAGCATCACCAACACTCACGTCCCTCCCACATCCATGGACCCAGCCCTGCTCCCACATGCAGGAGAGGAGGCAATCGCTGGAGGCTTCTGAATATGCATGAGGTGCAGGTTGCTCAATAATCATGCCTGAGAAACGTCCAAATATTTACACAAACAAACCTCCACTCAAAGGAACCTACTGAAAACAGCCCTAATCTCAGCAATGACTTAATGGAGGCCACCGGCACCAGAGGCACCAGCTCCCAGCAGATCAAGGCATGTAGGGCTGGCATACAATCTGGTGCCGTGGCGTGCGGGGTGGAAAAGGCTGTGTGGCTGGGAAGCCCATCCAGCCATGCTCCTGCAGTCTCGTACCGCTCCCCACCTGCACTCAGCAAAGGCCCCGGTAGTAGGGACCAGGCTGGGGCTGCAGCAGAAAGGAGACGCGTCCCAGCCAGCCCTGATGGCAGCTCAGAGGGACCTCAGAGGCTAACCCCTGCTCATTCCTCCTCTTGCTTGTGGGTTTGTAATTGGATTTTTTTTCCCCTCACTTGGCTAGGGAAAACCTAAGGGGCAGAGGGCTCCCGAAAAGGGAGCTCTTATTGATGAATGGGAGGGCTCCCATTAATGCCATGAACACAGGCAAGCAGCTTTGCAGAAGGGGAAAAGGCAAGGCTCACACCCCCCTCTCATGTGCCACGCTTCCCCAGGCATTGCCAGGGATACCTGGCAGGTCCTTAACTTCCTCCCTTTTGCTTCTTGCCGTACAGAAACAGCCTAAGGGCTGAGTTCACAAACGCCTCCATTCCTAGATTGGAATCCTAGATTGCTTGAAATGACCAAGAACTGGAGTGCCTCGGCAGGAGCTGGTGGTATCTCCTCTGCACTGGTGTGGCACAATCCGCAGGGCTATCTAAAAACCGCCCCGTGCGGAGCATCACTGACACGCGGCCACTGCTGGGGCCGAGAGAAGCAAAGCCTCCCAGAGCCATCAAGGACAGATCCATTCCTTGGCAGTGAGAGCAGACCGCTCTCCACCCAGCAGGTGGTTTTCGCAGGGGGTCTCAGCCCTGTACCAGTCCTGGAGAAGAACCCTCCCACTGCCAAACTTCCCCCTGAACTCAGGAGCAGGGATGTGCCTGCAGTGCTTGCATATGTGCACGCACACGCACGCACACGCACGCACGCGCACGCACACGCACGCACACAGCGTGGCCAGCGCTGTGGTACCATGGGACACGGTGCTCTCCTCACATGCTTGACAAGGTTTTTTACAGCCTGCTCTCTTCACAGCTCTCGTCCTCTGCTCGCAGGGCACCGAGGGAAGGGACACGGTCACCTCTTCCCTGCCTTGTTCCTCTCGGTGCAGGCTGACTCTGCACGCTGCAGTGGGATCTCCTCCAGCTCTCCCAGCTGCCTTTGGTCACCACTGGGCTGAACGGCACCTTGGGGGCAGCAGTCAGGGCCTTTTGTGTTTGCAGCTCCCTGTCCATGTGACGGGGACTGTCCCCAAAGCCCAGCGGTTTCAGCGTCCAGGCTCAGAGGTGAAGTCCCTGTTTCTGCCCTGTAGCTTCCATAAAAATCACAGCATCACAGAGTGGTTGAGGTTGGAAAGGACCCCTGGGGGTCATCTGGGCCACCCCCCTGCCCAAGCAGGGCCACCCAGAGCCGGTTGCCCAGGACCATGTTCAGACAGCATTTAAATATCGCCAGGGAGGGAGCCCACAACCTCTCAGCAACCTGACCCAGAGCTCAGTCACCCGCACAGTGCAAAGTGTTTCCTGGTGTTCAAGCAGATTCTCCCGTGTTTCAGTTTGTGCTCGTTGCCTCCGGTGCTATCACTGGGCCCCTGTGCAAAGACCCGTGCTCGTTGCCTCCGGTGCTATCACTGGGCACCTGTGCAAAGAGCCTGGCTCTGCCTTCTTTACACCCTCCCTTCCTGTATTTGTATACATTGATACGATTCCCACCGCCCCCCCCCGAGCCTTCTCGTCTCCATCTCCGCAGCACGACGAGCCTAGGTCTGTCGGTCATTTAGGTCCAGAGCCTGCAGATGGAGTGGGGCAGACAGAAAGACGACATAACCAGCTCTGGGGTGCAGTGGAAGTTGGTGACAACTATTTTCAACACCACCTCTCTAACGTGAGTGCACCAACACCTCTGCATGCCCCTGAGCAGTAAGAGGCATCTCAGACAGATGACGGAGGGAGGAAGCTCCAGGAAAGGGTGGGTGGTTGACCCTTTCTCGTTGTTCATGTCTGGGCTGGGGCTGGGCACACAAAGTGACCATCGGCTTCCAGCGTTGCATAAGGAAGGATTCAGCCCTTGCAGTATCCCTGTGCTAGCCCTTTGCCTGTACAGCCTGAAGTGCTGTGGGACGGTCGTGCCCAGGGGAGAAAGGAGTCAGTCCTGTTGTACAGCAAGTCCAAAGTCAATTCATGGGAGGCAAAATTCAACAGAGAGCAAAAACTTTGACCTGTCTGGATTTGGCAGCTTAATTTTCCAAGTATCAGAAATCAAAGTTGGGTCCCAGGTGCAAATTTCCTTAAAAGAAAAGCCTCCCATCACTAAAGCACCCCAGGAAAGCGCTTGAGGCCTTGCACTGCTACCTCCCAGGCAGCTTTCGTGAGCTACCAGAGTAGTTCCACGCCATGGAGATGCCAGTGCTTGGTTTCCACCCTGCAGAGTTTTCTGGAAAGGGTTTAGCAAGGCTCAAGGGAAGATGACTTTCTCCTGCTAGTGCAACAGTTGAGTGATCTGGGCTGCAGGGGTTTTCATGCTTTGTTTTGGCTTAAAAGGATTGAGTGGTGCCACTGAGCTGGGGAGGAGAACAGGACAGACACACACCCCACCCACCCCCCACCTCGAAGTTTTCTGTTGCAGCTCAAGTCCTTGGGGATGTTACGGGAACGATTCAGAGGCACTGGCACATCAGCACAGCACGTTATTAATAGTGCACAAAGGTCCAGGGTCCCCACCGCATGTCAGGGGAATTGGAAACTGGAACATGGCCTGGATGGCTCTGGGGGTCGGATCCAGCAAGGGAATGTATCACCTCTAAGCTGAGCTTAATGTGGGTGCAGCAAGCCCCTGCCAGCTCCACGCCAGGGCACTTTCTGAGAGGGCAGACAGCGCTGGAGACCAGGTTCTGGCAGGGCAGCTCCTCAGAGCAAATACTTTTGGCCCAACCTTGTTTTCAGAAACGTGGCCACCCAGGGGCTAACATAACCCTCCAGCCAATGCCCATTTCACCAACTAAAGGCCTGTGAGAAGAGACAAAAATCTCCTTCGTCCTGGCATCAGTTTAGCCAGCAGTCGGACGGCTGACGTGGGCGGCGAGGACTTCGGGGTTCACAGCACCCTCAGCTGCGAGAGAGCTGTCACAAAGTACGTGTGGTCCTCAGAAGGCAAACCCAGGTCCTGACCATGCTTCTTCACAAGAAAAAGAGGTACCAAATAACCTGAGGATCAATTCCTGGACAGTTCAAGCTGGTATCAGTTGTCAAAACAGATCCAGGCCAAATTATTCCTACTAGGTTAATCAGGCGCCAGCTCCCTTCATGTGCCATGCACTTCCAGCCATACCTTAGCTATGCCCACCCTTGATGAGGTGGAGCTCCCCCATGAAGCAGCCGTGATTGTAGAAAAGAAATGTAAACACCCTTGAAAGCGGGAGGAACTGGTGATTGCCCAAAGCAAGCGAGAGACTGGGTTTGCTGATCCGTCCCCAGCTCGGCAGCACCTGGCTCAGGTGAGCAGTGTTTGTGTCTGTGCACATGTGCTCGAGCTGTAGCATCCCTGTCTCCTTCCCCAGCCTTTGCGACAAAGTGGGGGAGACCTCCTCTCCCCCAATCCCAGGGCAAGCCGGGCAGCGGGCTGGAGCAGACCTTGGCCAGCACGGTTGGGAAGTTTCACTACGGAGCTGCCCAAAGCGCTATTGTCCCTTCCAGTGACCTTGCGTGTGTGCTGGCTGCTGCAGCCACAGCACAGCACAGAGCCTTTAAAAAAGTGCCGCTGATCTGTCGTTTTAAATGCAAAGAGCCCCGTCGCTGCCTCTACGCTTTCCACTTTCCCCCCCTCCCTGGCTGGCACACGGATGCTCTGGCTCAGCTTGGCTCCCTCCTGGGCAGGTGTCAGTCTCAGTCGGTAGCAGACATGTCACATCTCCCAGGCTCACATTGTAGCTGTCACAACCTGGCTGGACAGACCCATTCCCCACCTCCTGCTGCAGCAGGATTTGGGGGAACGTGGCTTATCCTGCCTTGCTGGCCAGCCCCCCAGCACAGCCACCAAAGCCTGCCCTGCATAGGGGCTGCAAGCAGAGCCAGCGGGAGGCAAAGAGCCCCCCTGTCCTGCAGCCCTGTCTGACCTTGCAGCCTCTCCCCAAACACGCCAGCAGCCCAGCGCCTCTCAGAGCCGTTGCCAGCAAAGCCAGCCTGCAGACCAGCGTGGATGGCACCACTGCTCAGGTGAAAACATCTCCCTGGGGACCCCTCGCACTGTAGCAGCTACCAAGGAAGGCCAGGTGGCCTCCAGCGCTAGGCAGTGAGCACCCCTAGCCTCCCAGCAGCTCATCCACAGAAGATCTGGGGACAGAGAGGTTTAATGACTTTTCCAGAGTGGCTGGGAAAGGAGGAAACAGAGAAAAAAAAAAATAAAATGTACTCTCTGTGTACCTCCCGACAGCAGCGCTGCTAGCCTGGGACAAGCGCTGGCCTGTCCCTCCTCTGAGCATGGAGGGCAGCATTGGGCCCCGCACAGGCAGAGCCCAGCCAGCAGCTTTATTCCAACCCGTGCCACCATCAGGCAGCACTGGTCCAGCACCGCCGGCCGTCCTCCCCAGTGACCCCAGCATCAGGGCAGAGCCCCAGCCAGCAGCCACCTTACACACTTCCACCCCATTGCACTGCGGGGTCTCCATGTGCACCAGTCGCTCAGGAGAGGTCCAGCCTTGCCCTGAGACCTTCCCTGCTGGATCAGAGCCTACCGAGAGCAGGAAGAGCTGACCCAAGGGTTGGCCAGGCCCCCACCTCTGCTGCAGGGTACCGGCATTCAGGTAAGGCTGACGCTCTGCTCCATCCCTTCTAACCCCTCTCATGGGGAAAGACGTTGCCTGGGAGGAAAAGACTCACCCAAGGTCACTCAGAAGGTCAGTGGCAAGGAGCGTACATGCCAGAGCTCCTGAGGTCCCTGTCCTTTCCCAGACAGGGAATTTCCAAGCCCCCCCAGGCTGTTTTAAAGGGTCCTTGCTCCATGCAGGTGTCATCTGTTCTCTCCAACTCACCCTGCCTCCACGGACGCCCTTTGGTGTTTTTCCTTTGCATGACATCACCCAGCTCCTGATCTGCTGCCAGCTCTCTGCTTCCAGAGAGGACCCTTTACTGGCTGGGACAGAGACATTCGGACTGGGGCAGTGCTATACTTCTGCAGTCCTCCACAGCTCTGCTCTCTCCTGGGAATAGGTGCATCCCGAGAAGGTAGGACCAGAGGGGCTGGGCTGCCTGCCTGCAAGCAAGGCCCCAACATGGTGATTTGGAAAGCCTGAATACCTCCACATGCTGAGGACAGAGAGTACCAAGCTCCCCCAGGGATCTGCTCCAGCAGGCACATTCCTGCATGGCATCAACAGGAGCCAGCCGGAGCGTAAATGTGGCTGTCACCCTTCTTCCTCCAGCAAGAAGGCAGATGTTAAGAGAGGAACAGTCCCTGCCATACCGGCCATGTCTGAGCAGGCTCAGTATCAGCACCAGGACCAGTCCTGTCTCTCTGCTGATGTTCTCACTCTGTGCACCATCGCTACCCCAGCTTCCCTTCCCAAGCAAAGGGCAGGACTGTTTTCCCGCTGAACAACTGTAGATGCACTTTGACTGGCCTCAGGGGTTCTGGCGGCTTTGCCTTCCTTGGCTCTAGTGCTGCCAGTAGGGCAGCCAAGTGGGAAAGCACCAGTCCAGCCCAACAGCAGCAGCCCACCCGCACAGAGGAGGACGTCTGCTCCCACCCACCGCCCAGCGGACTCTCCACCAGCCCTCAGAGAAGGGCCGCTTCTACGGCAAAGGCACCGTCCATCCCAGGCTCACCCAGACTGAAAAGAGTGGCTCGGCGGACGTTGTCACTTAACAGACCGCAAATATGGATCAGCCTTGCCCACCAGTTTCTTTGCACTGGGTGCTTGCCCGTGCAGCTCCTGGCACGGCTCAGCCAGCCAGCCATGGGTCCGGTCCCCGCAGGAACAGTCACTCTTTGCACAGCACGGCCTTCACAAGCGCCCCCTCGGTTCTCCCGTGCCCAGCGCGAGGCCACAAATCTCTTCTGACATCACAAACCTGAAAAAACTTCTGCCAGGGCCCAGCATCGTGAGGTCGCTCTTGCCTCAACAAATTGCTACCTGGCTTCTGGCATAAAGTCTCTGGCATCAGCCTCAAACAGCCCCAGTGACCCTGACCCCCCAGGAATACGCACAGCAAGGGTGCAGATCAGCCCTAGCAGTGCCAAGTGTCCAGCATTCAGCAGTGCCTGAGGACGGGGCTGGTTCTCTTCCCCAAAAGTCTTGACCCCAGTGACTCTCCCCAATCACTGCTAATACACTGAGTGTCTGCGAACACAGGAAAAAACCCAAAGCGTAGTCCCCAGCTGCAGGAAATGAGGCCCCCTCTGAGAGGCAAGGGTTGGCAGAGGGCATTTTGGGAAGAAGCAGGCAGGGTGCCGTAAGCTAGCACTCCCTTTCACTTGTCCTGGGACCTTCTTGCTAGGCTTAGTCCCCCAGTTCCTAGTTCCCTAGTCCTCCTGGAGAGGAGAACAGGCAGAGTCCAGGGAAAGACCCATCGCTGCCCATGAGGAGAGACCCCAGCTACAGCCTCCATGCAGCTGAAGAGCTCTTTGAGGAGACAATCAGAGCACTCTGCCTTGCTGGCCACGAACCCGGGCAACTCTAACAAGCCTAGGGCCACCAAAATGTGGGCAGAGCCTGGGGCACCCCTGGGTATGGCTCATGCCACTCCCTGCCAGCCTCCCACTGGAGACCGACCCGGGAGGGAGACTCACCGTGTCCCAGCCACCCGCCCCGGGGAGCAGAAAGTGCGGGCAGAAACAAGTGAGGAGAGGGAGCTGGAAAGAGAGCCAGGGCCCCATCCCACTGCCAAGGGGGTGGAGGTCGGGGCTGCAGGTGCACTCATGGCACACATCTACCTTTGGCCCCTGCCTGATGTGGTCTGAGCCAGGAGCCAAGCGCCCAGGGCTCCCCGCAGCCTTCCCAGTCCTCTGGCTGGGAAAAGCACTCTAGCGTCAAAGAGCAGCAGGGACGGCCAAGGGCTGAAGCCTGGGCTTTTTCCCTGGAGCCTAGCAGGGATGAGGTGGGACGCAGAGGCCTGGGAGGGGCAGAGCACGGAGCCCCAAACCCCCTGGCCTGCCTGGCCTCAGCTGGCTCCCAAGGCACACACAGGGTCAGCCCTCGCTGGCCACAGCCACCACCAGCAAGGCAAGGGCTCCCAGCCCCTCATGCTGACATGAGGAGATTCTGATTCCTTCCTGCTCTTCGCTAGGTGCCCAAGGCCAGGTCCTCACAGTCCAGCCTAGCGTGCTTAGATATGGTAGACCATTCCCGGGGAAGGGGTCCACTCTGATACCCTAAGGAAGGATACAACCAGGATAGCAGATAGCATTTCTGAATTAATTAGTTGGTGTGACTGACGCTACAGCCTAGGCTAGGGCAGAAGGGAAAACCAGTAACCACAGCAGCTCAGCCTACTGCACATCAATCTTCATTTATCCCCACTCCTCTTCCCATTCCATTTCTGCAACATTTACTCATTTTCCCATCCCTCCCTGCAACACACTGAACTGCAGCCAGTTCCCTCCTCTGAGGACTCCCTTTGGTTATTGGCGAATGAGGAGTCCTTTACCAATCCCGGGTACCACTGCTCACAAGATGCTCCAGGATGCATCCTCGCCTAGCCCAAGGCAGCATCGCTTACGGCTCATGCTATGTGCACTAAAGGTCTGCACTCAGGGCACTTGGACAGCTGACAAAAAGGACAAGGCACGTTCAGCATCGCCTGCCTTTTGAATCGGAGAACTCGGAACACTGGCATTTGGGCAGCAGGTCGGAGCCCACAGAGAGCAGCTGAGGATCACAGGCCAGGCCTTAGCACGAGGCCACACGAAGTCCCGTAGCGTAGAGATGCTTTGTGCAAGTGTCTCCTACGTCAGAGCACAAACAAACACAAATTGAAACCAGTCCTCATGCACAACAAGAGCCTGTGCCCAGGAGCGGAGACCGGTTGCTATTTCTGTTGGCAAGAGCCATTGCTTCTACGCACCTAAGGCAACTGGTAAACTTCCGCTTTTTGCCTCCCTTCAGATCCACGCTTGACAATTTGGAAGCTGTTTTGTGCACTTTCTAAGAAATGACCTAACTATGTCTGGGGAGAGTGCCATGGCTAATTTATCTGCCTCAATAGCATCTCTGCAGACATCCAGTTAGAGGAGAGAGGAGCGCCCCTGCCACCTTCCCAGACGTGGGCAGAAGGGACACTCTGCCAACAACCCCAATGAGACCTGACACTCCTCAGTCACTCCAGACGACGCTGAAGTCTATTACCAGCAGCCAATTTCCACCACCACTGAACACAGCTGTGACAAGTACAAAGAAAAACTGGTTGAAGAGGCAGAGGAAAACTCTTAAACTAGTGAAAAGCATCAAAAAGACTCCCAAAAATTACCTAAGAAAAAGCCAATGCCTGCCAAAAAAAAAATCAAAGACACCATGGATGGTTCTTGCTCACAGTCTTCCTGATTGACCTTAGCACACAGGTGCCTGAGGTGCCCAAGGAGCCAGGTATTTAGGGTCTGCTTAAGATCACTCAGGGCCCGGCTGCATTCGGCCCTCGAGGTGCTGCTTGTAACTTCTTTGCTGTTCTGCCACAGGAGGAACCACGGGGAGAAACATAATGATCACCTTCGGCGATTGAAGCAGAATGGAAGGGCAAAGCAGTTTCCCTTCATTGAGCTCTGCACATCCTGGTTTCAGCTTAGCTTCCACACCGGGGACACCAGAGGGATGTGAAGCCGGGGAGACAGAATGCAGCTGGTTCCAGAGGCAGCTCAAAGAGGGGTGAGTAAAGCTCAATTTAAATGTTGGATGTGGCAGGGGAGGGCTCCCCCAGCATGTCCTTTAGCTGGCACAGCCTCATGCTGCTCTACTCCCCCACAGACAAGAAACTCTCCAGCAGGCAGTGAGTAACCAGGCACAGGAGGGGAATGGGGCTTCTCGGAGCACAGGGTGAGGATCACGGACAGCAGTCCCGTAGAGAGGAGAGCAATCCACCTCCCCGAAACTCAGCCCCCCAGGTTCTAACGCAGAGAGCAGCCAAAGCCCAGAGCATCTCAGCGATCCCACACGACACAAGACGTGCTGCATTGTTTAGGAGAATTAAGCATTGCCAAACAGCCACGGAGAGAGGTGGGGGGTTGTCCAGTCATAAACTTGTACACAGCAAAGGCATTTCTCTTGGCATAGAATCCACCCTGATGCTCTCGGCTTCCTAAATGCTCCACAAAAGCACAGAACAGCTATTTCAACGTGCTCTGTCCAGCACCATTACAACTCTCAGGAGAAAAGCCACAGAGAATTAAAAGCTGATCGAAGATTACAAAGCCTCAAAGTGACAGTGTCCTAGGCAGCAACACTCCTTCCTGGACACAGATCCTCTGGGTTCTTCAAACCCCATTCCCATTTAAGCCACACGACCACTGGGGGTAACACCCAGACCACAAACACTGAGAAACAACACGGCCCGGTGACAACAAAGGCAAAATGACAAGCGTTTAAATGAAAGTTACTCAGTTTCCCAGGGCTGGCAGATGCATATACACAAGCATGCACACAAAGAGAAATGGACTTCCAGGCCCACAGAAAACTCTTCTTCCAGAAAAACAAAAAAAACCAACCCCTATGTTCATGCAGGAGCTGCTGAGGAAAGTGAGACACAGGCAGAATGCAAAAATGGTAGTCCAGCCAGCAGCACCCTGCCGCTGGCCACCACCTCGCTGTGCCTTTCCAATGAGGCGAGGTGGGAAGGGGCTGGGGGGACAGGTGAGAGAGGGCTGATGGGGGTGACTTACCTGCCACAGTTGCAGTGACAAACTCGGTCTTCCCCTCTCAGATGCGGTAAGATGTAATTGTGAAATCTGTCCAACAACGCATTCATGTCCATCAAGCAAGCTATTGCCTGTAAGAGCCCATAACCAAGGCATCTGGTCAACTCTGGATGATGGAATAAAACATTGACTCTAGTTTGATTGCCAAAGACTGAAGCGGTCATAAAGAAAATAATCTTGGGTGTTTAATGGGGCGCACACGCATGCACGCACATGCATACACACAGAGGTGCACAAGCTAAGGGACAGTGGGG
>NW_009260796.1:1987458-2000279 GCF_000687185.1 Egretta garzetta
GTCCCACCCGGACTCCTGGGGGTCCCCAGCCCTTTGCCCCGGGCCGGTCGGGGTCCTGCTGGGCCCCTTTCTGGGGGAGATGCCTGAAGGGGCCCCTGAACCCGGCCGCGGGCACCCAGCCCTTCTTCGAGCACGCTGGCACCAGGGCCAGGGGCAATTCCCACCTCTGCCAAGCATCTCCCTGGGATTCAGCCCCCTAAGAAAAGCTGGGGTGATGCAGACAGAGGAGCCCCAACTCACTTGTGTGCCAGAAATAAAATTACCCGACTTTGTCCCGTCTATCAAACCTGAGATCTCAGGTCCACGCAAAAGGTCGCGCTCCAGGTTCTCCCGCAGTTTTATTTCACCATGCTATTTGGTCAGTCCAACTCAGGCCGCGTTTAGGAGCTTCTGGGAAAAAAAAGAAAATAAGTGACCAGCCAATAACTTTTTGCTTGCTTGGTTGTTTGTTGCTCTTTTTAACGTAAACGGCGCACTCGGGATGAACGGAAGAGATTACAGCCACCACGTGGGAAATGCGTGGCAGCACATAGCTTGATGGCTGGTACGTCGCGTCGTGCAGCGCTTTCGCCTCCAAGTCCTCGGCCTTCCTCAAGGTCAGTCTCACCTTGCTGGAACCGAAGGATCTTTTGTTTTTTAGGCTTCTCAGGGCCATCAAAGTAGAGTTTGCTTGTTCTGGGGTTTGCATTCTTGCATATTTGTTTTCCTTCTGTTCCTCAGGCCACAATCAGCTTCCTTATGTAATGACTTGTGTTATATAAACTCCATTCTTCAAGGAACAGTCATTAACCTACTACTGGGTATTGAAAATACCAAAATACTGCCACACAATTAAAATCACTAAATGGTGTCCTCAAATTAGAGCACAGATTGCATTGCAGATTTTTTTTTTTTTTTTTTTTAAATTAAACCACACCCATGAAGCGTTCCACAAGCCAGGCACTTCATGCGAAAGAGCAGCAAGGCTGGGAAGGGAAGGCGCCTCTCACCGCAGACCTGCCCAACCCATTGGGTTCCCTCCTCAACAGCCCCTCTGCCCGGAGCTGCCTTCGCTTCTTACCGAGCTGGGAGGTGGTTTCCACCACCTGTACGGAGACCTCGGAGATCATGCAGCTAGGAACTCGGCGAGTTGTAGAAAACATACGCATTTTTGAAGTAACAGCCAAATAAAATCACAGGAGAGGACAGTTTGAAGACAAGTCTCGAGGCATTTTGCGTAACAGAAGTTTTCCCTGGCCGTCAGCCCACGTTTCTGACCTCCCAGCCGCCCCACAAACCAGGCTGGGTCAGCTCTCAGCTGGGCTTGTGGCACCGAAGAAAGATTTTTGTCTTTGGCTCAGGCGTAAGCTGGGTTTCTCAGTACGGCTCCGGAGGAGCAGTCTCCCCTTCTTGTCCTTTTGGAGCAAAACTCCTGGCTGATGGGGATTCCAAACGTCACCGCACCGATCATTTTGTTCGGTGTACGCTGCAGGCCCAGCTGCACCCAGTGCCCTTTACCTCCCGCTGTCGGCTATAGGGCAGTGCCTGACGGGCAACAAACTCCTTCCTTGCCCTGGGCAGAAGGTGCTGACGTACCGGGTAGTGCAAGAATCCTTTCTCGAACCCACTGGCACTGCCTCGCGTACAGGATTCACTAAATCTGACAGGCTTGCAGGGCTGCAAACGTGGGTAGCAGCCATGAAATTATCGCAGTCTTTATTAAATCCAGTCGCCCCGCAGAACGTTTGAGTCAATGATCTTCTGTGGCACTGAATTATATTAGAAATTCCATCTCCTCTCTCCACTTCATCCTCCAGTCGGCAGGAGCACCACCTGACATGGGCGATTCTGCAGCCGGGGATGGCTCACGCTCACTTTGCCGCAGCCTGTCAGTCAAACAGGCTTCCTCATGGCTCTCGCTGGCCCATTTTCAGCGTGTCCAGCCGTGGCTAGACCCCGTAAAGCTTGTCTTGTCCCAGCCTCTTGACCCCACCACATCTAGGTTTGCTCCCTAGCCTCGGTACAGACTCTTAGTGCGTTTTCCAAGCAGCAGCTCTTCACAGCAACCTGTGGTGAAAACGATGAGTTCTGCACTGCCACGGCAGGCGACGAACCCTGGCCGACAAACAGGCTGCCTGTTCGTGGAGAAACAAACCAACAGCAACCTTTCTGTCCCCTTCGGTGCTGGCGCACAGGGAATCGTGGCCGCTCACCGCCTGGTTAGCTGGAGACCCAGGAACAACCCGCAGCCGTGCACGGTGCTCAGCCAGCCTGGCCTTTCATCTGCACGTCTGGGAGGAGTAAGGCCATGAAGAGTTTCTCTGGTGACTTCCATCTAATGAAAAGAGGCAGAAGGGACTGCCTGTATTTGAGCCAAGTGACATCATACTCGTATGAGTGCAGACTGTCTTTTTAACGTAGGTGCTAACAGACGCGTAGAGAGTTTTGGGTCGCCACCGCGATCGTTTACAAGGGGTTTGTTAAACTGGTTCCTAATCACTTTAATGCTGCTAGGAATAAGCTGCTCCTTTTTGAAAACAAGCATCCACACTACCTATGGCTCCTGTCCAGCTTCCAGCCTCTTGTTGCACCAGCACCACAATCCTCGCACGGACAAGTCTGTAGTGTGCACTGCAAGACCTCAGCAGCGCTTGGCCTCTCCCTAACCAAGCGACCACTGCCTTTGCCTTTGTTTTAACCCGCTACTGTCACCCAGCCTGCTTTAGTCCTCACCACCTGAGGGCATACTGCCAACGTATCCTTCCCTCCTCATTAAATGTTTCTTAAACCCCAGCGATACTGGCTAAGATGGTCAAAAAGACCAGAAATATCTGTATGGGAACAACCTCAGGTTTTTCTTGCCCTGTGTGCACGCAGCTCAAGGTAAGAATATTACCACAAGCCACGTTCCCAGGAGCTGACTCCCTCTGCCTTCCGCTTGAAGGGAGCACAGACCTCAGCTGGCATTCTGCAGTGCTCACCCAAGTCAGAATTTATAGAAGAGTCTAACAAAAAACCAGAGACAGCAATTCTCTCCTTTTTTTGCTTTTTAATTTTTTTTCTTCCATAAGAACCCACTCTGCTGTCCTATACCCTCCCTCTACTCCAGTGACTTTTTTGTTCCCCTGTTCTTTTCACAGTTCCTGTGCTGGTACAACCGTTTGTGTTTGCCTTTATTGATACCTTCTCCTAAGCTCCCCCACGTATGAGGAAGAGAAGTTGAAGCTGGATAATCTGCCTAGCAACAAATTCACCGCGCTGCTGCATTGGGGAAATCCAGCTCGGATCATCGATCTTTGCAGTCAGATCCAGCAATATTGAAACCTAGGGAAGAATGCTCTTTTCCACCGTACGCACTCCGGTTGCGTTATCTGCATTACTGTGTGCACTGAGCTTCACAGGCAAGCGAAGGAAGCCAGCAAGCAGAGAACTTTGGGGACAAGACACCAGCAGTGCAGAGGGGAGAAAAGGCATCGCTCTTTCATCACCAGTCGGAAGATGTGCTGATGTCTCTGACAGAAAGAACGTTCACGAATGTTTTGAAGGCCTTATGCAAGACAAGAAACACCGAAAACAGGCACAAAATCAGAAGTGACTTGTGTGAGAGAAAAGCAGACTGCAAACTAGAGCGAAGAGGGCTCTGCTGCTCTGTGCCTCATAGATAGGATCTGCAGCGGGCTGAGACGCGAGAGATGGAAACCTCGAGAAGTTCTTGGCGAAGATCTGCCCACACAGGAAGCAGCATCAACTTCGTGGCAGCGAGAGAGCAAAATCGTACCAACGCACTTCAACAGATACCACTCTTTAATCAATATGGCCTTTCATAGAAAGTCAAAAAGTGAGAGAAACACTGACAAACCATAATCACTGCATTTAGAAAGTGGGGGGGGTGTACAGGGACACCTCTGGGAGGAATCTGCGTTTTAAAGCCATCTCTGCTGGCCTTATGGAAACTGGGAGAACAGCCCAGATAGCTGAAAACTCTCATTTACAGCAGATTTCTCCCATCGCAGCCCAATCCCGAATACTCGCAGTCTGTATTCACGAGGTGTTAACCCTTCATTGCTTTCCTTCATTAGCCAGGAAGGCGGCCAACTACAGGACTTAAAAAGAAAGGGCCCCTCTTTTGGCACTGGTACTCATCAAGGGGAGCACCACTGCATCTACAAGGCAGGGAGGAGCACACCATCAGCATATACGTGCCGCCCCACTCTTAAAGGAAAAATACATTATTTTTCCCATTTCCTTTAAACCAATGTTTCTCGAAATTTTTTTTGGACACATAAAATAACTTTGACCTTGAGTTTAGCCTAAGCTTATTTTATACCTACATATGTATTTGTGCGTATAAATATGTGTCTCTCTCAAACAAGACTAGGACCCCATAAAATTCCTGTATAAACCGAGCTTCATTCTGGATTTCAATGCATACGGGGACAAAGTAGCTACATAAATGCATACATTTTTCACTAACCTGTAGGTTAAATGAGAGGTAACGTGTCAGAGCAAGAACAGCTTTAGCTGATGAACCAGTTTTGCTCACAGAAATGTGAATACTTCGAACTGGACCGTGGATCACTCAGAATACTTGCCTGTCCACCCGGGTCAGTCATCCATGCAGTCAAACATCCTTCCACGCACTGGAAAATAAACAAATGACAAATGACCAGCTCCCAGTGTTGCTTTGGCTTATGAACAGAATGTTCAGGATGGAAAGAACAATTCTGTGACGTCCTGTACACTATGTCATGGGTTTAGACCATTTCAGCTGGAGAGGTGCAGTGAACTGAAGTTCTGTTAATGAATCCATACTCAACACGACAGCAACCAGAATTCTCTGCCAATTATGCACATGAAAAGTGTAACCTTTATGTAATAAAAAGGATGCTTCTGTACGTCTCCACATAGGCACAAAACACGGGCTGAAACATCCTGTTTGGGTTTTTACTGCCTTTCTGTAAAATAACAACAAAGAGCTCTGTTTAGGATGAATTAAGTTGAAAGTGGAAAACATTTTCAAACACTCTCCGAGTTTCACCTTGCCACGGTACTGACACTGTATAGGGAAGGAAAACCCTGCTCAAAATGCTCAGTACCATGCTTGTTTGAAATGCCTTTTTAAAGAGATCAACTAAAGCAGTTCAGTCCTTACAGAATCATCTTCCTTTGGCTGTAAATATCCCCATGGTAACAAGCGATGGTATCAGGCAGACAAATGAGCAGAAGCAGAGGAGGCTGAGTGAAATCCTTCAAATACAGAGTCTCCAGAAACCAAGTGGGACAGGACAAACCAATCAGCAAACATACACTCCGCAAACCTTACCACAACTGCTGCTGGAACTCCCCATCCCCTAGTTGTTCCGACCTATTTATTCATTATCCACCAAATTTTTGCTTTAAGTATTTTTAACAGACAAGAAAATCAGCACAGGTAACTCAGGGATATTAAACATTCCCAGGACCGGAGCATGATGCAGTGACCCATTTGGACACCTTCCAGGACACAGACTGAGCTGGCAGAGGTCTACATTTTCCCACAAGGCAGCTGAAACCCCAGCCAACCCCCAAATCTGAGGAGCAGAGAGAGGGGCCTGACTCAACAGACTGCAAGATTTGCAACTGCAAAGAAGTATTTTCAGATACGGACTTGCAGTTTTGAGGTGTGGAGCAGATGCCTTTTAATATATGCGAGTGTGTTCACGGAAAGAAGTAGCGTTCCCATAGGACTGACTACAGACACAGCCGAAGTTGTCTGCATGGATGGGTAACATTGCCCTACATCAAGAGAAAGTACTTAGCAGGTGCAAAAAGATTAAAGTTATGAAAAATTAGATGATCCAGGTGAGCTGTCAGAGGTCAGTGATGGAATGTGAGAGAGAAGCCAGGAGCTGAAACCCCATTTCATGCTATTTCACTTTTAACATTACGTTTTGCAAAGTTGTCCTCACATATCCAAGTATTAAAGAGCACACAGACCTCATTTGCTCCAAATCCTTTACAGGTTCCTTTAACAAAACAACTTTTAAGATGATCTTTTGCCTGTAAGCAGCAGCGCTTTACCATTCCCATTTTGAATGTCTAATAATCTGGTTTAACTCGTAACTTTTATCAGTTTGAACAAAGAGAAGTCCAAGCTTTTGCTCTGTTTGTATACACATACTGAGTTTCTGGATTTTGAGCTGTGACAAGCAGTTGAGACCCCAAAAGATTTCTTGGCAGTGCCCTAATCCATGCAGAGAAAGAAGTTCACCTTAGTTCAAGACGGGATCAAAACTCACGATGAGCTGCCCAAATACGCAGCCTCTCTCAACAAGGGACGCAGTTCAGGTCTTTTGATTCTTATCAAGATCTTCTGGCTGTTACTATCCTCTTGTGCTACTTCACGTCCTTTGTGTTTTACCTCACAGAGCACAGTCACACTTGCTTAGCTTCTATTTTGAAAACAGACAAACTTACAGGTTTTTTGTTTTTATTGGATGCTTCCAACCTTATATCTAATAATATACAGATACTCGTTTTTCATTGTTCCATTCATATCCTCACGTAGTTCAGCCATTCTGTCACATTAAAATAAAAAAAAGCGCAACTGAAATAAAATAAATTTGTAAGCTGGAAAAATACATTATAAACTTATATTCAAGAAACATTCTCTTTATAATTAAAGACCTACTTGTAATAATTAAAGTAGGATTTAAAGAAAATCTTGATTTTAATTTTTAAATAGGTGGCCTTTGTGTATACTTTTAATCATCTCATATGTACAACCCCAACCAGTATCTCTGCCTACCTGTGACAGAATACCTGAAACAAAACAAAAAGACACTGAAAAGGAGTTTTTAAACAAACAAACAAAAAAATCAATATTCATTTCCCAGGAAAATACAGTATAATCAGAACTTTGAACACATGCTTCCCTCATCTGTAGTAAGGCCTAGGAGACAGATGTGCTTTAATAAAAGCAGACAGTATGAAGAAAAGTCCTTCCACTTTTCTCTTCAAATTCCTGTAACAGCTCATCTATTTCATTTTCCATGTCTTCTGTGTGCTGTATCTAGAAGAGAAAAAAAATACTAAGCAACCGGACTCCAAGGATATGATGCAGTTTAGAAAACTGTAATAATTCCATGCTTTTGGCTTACTGCAAAATCTAAACCAGCAGGCTGTACCAAATAGCACAGCGCTGGGTGCTTTATTGAGACTCCCAGCATTCCCAAATGTATATATATTCCGCATCATGTTTATCTGCATATCCTTCCTTCTCCAACCCACTGAACTGGCACTTAACTAGTACTTTGTTGAGTAGGCAACATCCATCCTCACTAGGTAACAAATGGAAGCTTCAGAATAGCTACAAGCACACTGAACAGATGGCTAAAATTTCAAGTCCTTGAACCCTCTTAGGCTTTTCGAATCTGGAAAGGATTTAAGACCAGAATAGATCACACAGGCTAGAGTAAAAAAGAAAGCCTGTTGCCACACTGGAATAGGTAAACTCATCGACTTGCACACTGTAAAAGGACACAGAACCTTTCTGTGTTCTCTTGACAGTAACACTGACTGGTTTAAGTGCAGCTTATTTCAGTCTTACTTCAAGGGCTAGGGCCTCTGAATATGAACAACAGAAGGCACCAGTTCTTTCTTCCACATCAGACACACAACAGGGTGGTACTATGAAATACACCTATACAGGATGTTTTTCGTGATCCAGAATGCAACTCTGATATTTAAATCCCACATATTACAACTTTTAAATGGACGTTTTTGCGATCAACAGTGGTTTGCGTATGGGCTCAACACGTGCAGTGGTTATGGGTGGTGCTTTGCACGTAAGCTGTCAATGCATTGGTTTTGAATGCACAGACGGGGAGACCACTTTGGAAAACATGAATGCAGTTGCAATTCATCTGTTTGCACAACAGCTCCAAAAATAACCACAAGCATTTGGAAACCTAACGTCTCCTGACATGGATTTTACTTAAACAACTTTTGCAATATGCAGCACCTTGAAGGAGTACAAAGCAAACCCCAACCCCTGGGCAGTCAGCTGGGTCCAGGGTACCCACAGGCAATGAGCCCTCTCTACTTACACACTGGCAGAGCTCACAGATAAGGAAAGCACCCAGGGTTGCCTCCTCATGGTTATCCTGAATGTCCACATTGATCACATGTACTGGCTGACATGTCTCCTGTTCTCTGGAATTTAAATCTAATTGAAAACAAAACACACACAACAGCAAAACTTTGGGTGGAATGGTATCATATTTTACACAGAGTATTCATAGGATTTTTAAAAATACACAGGCATTGTCCACCTCTGCCTTCTCCAAGCCTGATTTTAGGAAATTGTTTATTTAACACTGCTTAAACAATAGTCCGTCCTATTTCAAAAATGAGAGAGAGAGAGATTTTGGAAACAAAAGAATTCAGTTATGTGGAAGGGTCATGACAGTTTATTTGCCCTGGTCAAGAAAAGTTACTGCTCACCTTACTCTGACCGTCTTTAAAGACCAAGATCAAGATTCTCAAAAGTCCAGAATGATTTTGGGCTTCCTCATACAGGGAGTTTTAATTGCCCATTTTTAAAAAAAAAAGCACTGTACATCCAGCACTCTGAAAATTAAACTGCAAGGTGAACTCCTACAAGTTAAGCACTGATAATCACATTAGAAAATTCTAGCTTTAATGTGTTCCACTTATTAACAGGGGGTGAAGGGGGAAAATAAAATGCCCTTTTCCTACTAATCCACCCACGTATTGCTATGCATCTCTAACATAGCCTTCCTATTACACACACAGTTTTCAACCTACGAGTTGTTTTCTCTTAACCCCATTCCACAACTTCATTTTGGCAAACCTGTTGAGGCCTCCATTTTAAAATTTCAGCTTTCACATCTAGAACTATTTGGTGGCACTCAAGCCTTCTTCCTTTCATTGGTTAATTATGATGAGCATTACCCTGAAGTTACAAGAGATGCACAACTGGAAAATTAGCAAGGGGTTGGCTCTTCAGCTCCCTTCCTCAGAAGCCCACCTAAAACATCAGAGTGAAAGCTGCTTTCTATGCGAGGTGCTAAATTTGCTGAAGATCCATTCAAGTACCAGGGCAGCTGCTCTCAGAACTTACCACTACATTTCAAACATTTCACTGAAAGATTCAGAACGCTAATTGCGCAGCTTGCAGAAGCCCAAATGTATCGTGCTCTGTATTACTTGTGACATGACCACCAAGGACTGAAAAGGCGAGGCAACAGCCTTTTAAATTGTGTGTGATATACTAATTCAGCTGGTTGGTCTTTCAACATAAAGGAAACACCTTAAGCCTCAGATAAGCCTGTACCTAGCATTTCCAGGGATAGGCAGGGTTCTCGGCCCAGCAGCTGAGTCATTGCTCAAACCCCACGACTTTCAGTGAGTCCACATCAAGCCTGCTGCATTGTGTTGATGCAGAACCCATCCCCAACTGAGATTCTTCTGGCATCTCACTGACTCACTCAAGAGCAAAGCCGTAGCATGAGTGTTAACCATGCTCAAGAACAGTTTCTCCACCTGTACAGGAGGTATTTATTGCAGATAAACTGCTTGGTAGGTCACAGGAAGTCTTCTGCAAAGGGAAGGGAAGTAGCATAAGGAAGACAGCTTAAGACTTTGTTTCTCCATCAACCCAAGGGGGAAAAATGCTCATGACATGCAACTTGCTAGTTTTCTAGATCCATGAGTATTTTTTTTCTCCAAATTTCTCCAATTTCTCCAAATGCTTGCTATTTCCTTGTGTCAGCCCTTAAAATTGCTAAACAGACACATTCTGTGTAGCTGCCAACACAAGCATCTTTTAGCAATAAATATTCAGCCATCACTTCTCTGGTCCATAAACTCTATGTCAATGCGAGCTCTTGTCCCTGCTGGTGTTCCAGCAGCACTAGTCAGAGGAGACAGAGGCGTTTCCAGATTTGTGAAGGACTTCAGGGGGGAGGGGAAAAAAAAGCACTCAAAGGTAACTTGGTTTATCAGTTCAAGGTCCTTACCTTCTACTACTTGATCATAGACTCTTTCTTCACATGTTAGGATCAAGTCAAAAATATCTTTGCAGTTCTGGAATCTTTCTGGTCGTGGCTTGATTCTCTTATTTCTGTCCAACATGTGTAAAATTCCATTCTGTGTGTATCTGAAGTCGCTTGAGTTAAGTAAAGTCATGTTTTTGAGCAAATGACCAGCACAAGTTAAGTTATTACCATATCATTAAAATAAGATTCTTTCTGTTTGCAAATATAAAGATCAGTGACCATTAAATAGATTCCTAAGCAGGAGCATAATCCCCCATTAGGGTAATTCATGTAGTTTCTGGTTTTCAGAGGCCTGTCACTGTCATCAGTACAATGGCAGAGTCAGCTTTAAAAGGCCCTCAGAAGAGCAGAGTTCCTCAGAAGGTTAACTTTTCTTGGGCAACTATTTTTATATCCATAATGCTTAGAACTCACAGACTTAGCTGTTTGCATGAGCAGAATGTCCTACATTCACATAAGTCACTGCCCCTCACTCCAGGGGCCTCTATCTTGAAAGTCAATTATATAGTGTCAACTGCACATCTGCATGAAGCCCTACTCAGGCCCCAGGTTTACACAACTGAACTTCCAAAGAAAGTTAAATAAATCACAGAAGCATCATCCTTTAAAAATACCCAAGATATATAAATGGGAATGAATAAAAACACTGACTTTATGCCTGCTAGAACTTCAGTCACTGTGTGTGAAAGGGATCTGTTATGCTGCTCAGTAGCTATATTTATGCTGGTACTGTAACCTTGAGGCTCAAATTTACATCCCGTATCCCCCTGGCAGACAGGATTCACTCATCCCACTGCCTTCTCAGCCTTCTGGGACATGCAGTTTCATTAGGAGCGCACCAGGGTTGACTGGCACATAAATCTGCTCACCTGACTAAAACCAAACTCCCTCTGAAGGCAAAGTTTTATGGGTAAATTAGGAATACCAGGAAAGGTTTGAATTAAGAAAGGCTGGAAACTGATGCATCTCTTCCTTGCTTTGAAGCGGCAGTATTTTTAGCCATCCAAGTATATATTTTTAAAATCAAATAGCAGTAAGGATAACAGTCTATAATTTGAGATAACAGAAGGATTCCAAGCAAAAGAAAAATTCCATCATTAGTAGCAAGCATGTAAGAGGTCATCTTGGCTTCTTTCCATGTTGGAAAGGTTATATACATACCTAGTAGGTATCTTAATTATTTTCAGAGAACAGTCCTGATCTTTTGTAACAAAAGACCAGCAACTTTCTGCCTACCTTTTTGCAGTTGCTCTCTGGTATCTCAAGTTCCCCTGCCCTAAGTAGGCAGACCTATGCCTGCTGATCTCAATGCTTCAAAGCGTGCTTAAACAGTTTTCAAGCAAACGGCCCACAAAGCTTTCCAGTCTTTCAAGTGTTTAAGCTATATTAAGAGTTAAACCCATATTTCTACCTATGAGAGTCTACTTTATACGGAAAATATGTTCAGTTCTCTTATGTGTCTGCATCATCTCACTTTAACTACTCGACTAAAGAAAATTTCAGTTTTGAATCACAAACTGAATGATACGCTTTTTATCACAAATACATGTTGCCCATTCTCTCTCAGCCAACTGACTTCTACTGCTTTGCTTTTCTTCAGGTCACCCCCAAGCCCTTTACTCTTCTTTCCCAAAAGATTTTTCCCTATATAATTAAAGAATTGTCCTTTATAGCCCAAAGCTATCTCACAAGCAGCTCTTGCACACCAGCACCCCTGTAAACTCTCCCTGGGTTTGTCATGCTTGGGAAAAATCCACCTCAGTGTAGCCATTTCAGACCTCTGGTTATTTGCAAAGCATGACAATGACTGCAACAGCCATTTTCAAAATACCTGCAAACATCTGGCTGCGTTGCTTTGTTCAGTTTGAAGGCAAGTCCTTTCTGGGCTCTACAGTCCTCATTTCTACATCATGCAGTTCAAGGAAAAAATCCTCAACATCCCACACACTTTTTTGGTTGTTTTTTTTTTTTTCCCTTTCTAGGATAAAATGTTGCTGGCATCTGTCCCCTAGCTTTCCTGACTGAGCTTGGATACAGAATTACGCATATTCAAAAAACCCACACAGTCAAGCTTTCTGCTTCACACAGTCAAGCTTTCTGCTGCCAACTTACAGCTACGTTTTTTTTTTTTCAAAGGTCCATCTGCCTATAAAAGGAGATTGAAATAAGCAGTTAAGATTCATGACACTTTCATATTTGGTTGTCTGAAATCTTTTTTACCTGGAAAAAACCCAACATACCACCCTTCCAGCAAGCCAAGGGATGTGATCTGCATGATTGTTTTCAATGCATAATCATAAGCCAGCTTCTCTCTCTTCATGAGCTCAGGCAAATGCAAAGATATTACAACTTATTAATGGTTTCCACTATTCTGCCAGATGTGGAATCATTTAAGCCAGACTTTGCTTTCCTTCCAACACATTTCAACGCCATGCTCCCTATCCTATGCATCTCTGCTCTTTCTTTTCACAGAATCACAGAATTTTCGGCAGTCACTTCTTCAGAAGGTACTCACAAAATTTCCACCTGGCTTTCAGTGCTGTTATGTTGTCTGGCCACAGCAGCCTTCTTAACATACCATGCTCAGAAGTCAACAAAACATGTATACACTTATCTAAGAGGCCTTCGTCTATGGCAAACTATTGGTATAGTAAATCCATCACATTTTTACAGTGAGTCCAATTCAGGTATCACCTTTATTGCGATAACTATGCTAAACAGATCCACAATGTAATTAACTTTATGCATGACAACTCAGCAATGGAAAGACTTGATATAAAA
>NW_009260797.1:0-426 GCF_000687185.1 Egretta garzetta
TGGGCTTGCGCAAAGGCATTGGAAGTGCCTGCAGTGCTGCCTGGGGTGTCTGCCTCTGAGCAGAAATGGCTGTGCCTGCCAACCACATTCAATGGTGCTGGAGAGTGCAGGCATCTCATGGAGCTCCACAGGCCTGTGTGTGACCATTGAGAAGCTGCCCAGAATTAGATTAGGCCTTGTAGGGGTGTCCATGAGAGAGCTGCCATCACAGTCGATGGAGATCTGGGAAACAGAGCTGATGGAGAAGAGGAAGAGAGGGACTGAGCTCCTTTTGGTCACCTGACTGCCTCTGTAGGCTGCTGTGGGCATAAGGAATAGGGAAGGGTTTAGTTGTCCTAAATGTGAACATCTGCTGTCATTTCTGTCTACCAAAGGAATTCCCCACCAGGCTACAAGGTGCTGCCCCCCGATGCTGCCCTGTCTCTC
>NW_009260797.1:868-2347 GCF_000687185.1 Egretta garzetta
GAGGGGCAGAGCAAGTGCTGCCTTGGGCTGGTCCTCTGCTGCTGAGCTGGGCTGGGCTCCTGGGATGGAGGGAGCTGATGGCAAGCGGGCACTGCTGCAGAGAGCCAGCTCTGCCCAGGAGCAGCTCCTCTGCAAAGGGCAGCAGGGCTGAGGGCACTGCCTGCAGGCAGCGAGGGGAGAGGAGCGAGGCAGAGAGAGGTTAGAGGTAGTCTGGGGTGGAAAGAGAGAGCTGAGCTTTTTCACCGAAACATCTTCATAGCATTTGACACAGTAAGTCTCTGGCAGCAGGGAAATTCAGCTGAGTAGCCTGGAGGGGTCTTCCAGAGCTGTCACATCCCATGACCAGTTTCTGTCTTGTCTTCTGTGGAATGCAGAAGGAGGATGGGCTCCAGGGCAGGGCTTCCCTGCTGCACCTATAAAGGGACAGGTCATGAGAGTTCATCCCCACCTTCTCCTGGGCATGGCTGGCAAGGTGTGAAGCGGGGTGTGCAGCCAAGGGGTGTCCTTCAGAGCAGGGTCCCTGCACCCCATGGGGCTTTGTGCCGGGGCAGGGACGCTGCTGCCTGCCAGGCTCAGCGCTCAGCCTGTGCAGGGAGTTCCCCATAGCAATGTGAGGAGAAGGTATAGGTGGAAGGAGTGACCTCTGGCCGGGCAGGACAGGGTCCTGATTTCACGAGGGTGCTGCCTGTGTCAGGGCTGCCTACAGCTCCAGATTCACCCCAGGGAATTTCTAAGGGGGCTTTTCAAGAGGAAGTTAAAGATGGCAATTATCTAAGAGGGAAGGAGCCTGTGCTTTGAGTTTCCTCCTCTTGGTTGGCTGGGTGGGCAGTGAGAGACTGGAATTTATTCCTCTGCTCTGGAGAAGGCGCGGAGAGCCCACTTCTCATCAGGACTTGTTTGAGCTGCTCCTGAGCCCCTGCACACACAGAGATTCCCCTGGGCAGTGCCCTGATGCCAGGAGGTGTCTGCAGGGCAGAGCTGAGCACGCAGCGGGTGGGATGGGGACTGTGAACATGGACAGGGATGAGATGTGGGGACAGAGAAACAGCTCCTGTCAGGGACATCTCCAGGCAGCAGATACATGGGCAGGGAGGAAGCAGGAGCTGTTCCCAGAAACACCATGGGAGTGGGGATTGAGGCACCTCCCTGCTATCCGCTGCAGCACCAAGACCTTCAAGGAGCACCCTCCTGGTCTCCTCTCCCAGCCAGCACAGCCTTTGCCCCCAGGATCGTGGGGTTTCAGGATGAGTCTTCTCCTTGGCAGTCCGACCTACAGTGAGGAGAGAGGCCTGAGTGCCTGTCTGTCTGTCCCTCTCCTTCCTCCCTTGGCAGAAGCATTGGGGAATTTCTCTGTGTTTCCCTTTCCATCCTTGATGGCTTTGTTCCCACCTTACCCAGGGGCTCTGGGCACTGCAGTGCGTTGGGGTGGCAATGAGCTGACCCTCACTTAAGACCACCCCATCTTCAGGACATTTGACT
>NW_009260797.1:2396-3699 GCF_000687185.1 Egretta garzetta
CCCTGGGGGTCCTGCTGGGATGCAGGCAGCCCTCCAGAAGGGCACAGCTCTGCCATGGACACTCTGTGCCCCGTGGAGAAGACAACTCAGCTCTAAGGCCATGGCAGTGTGGCTCATGTTCTGTGTGTGGGCAGCTGCAATGAGCCCTGTGTGTCCATGGCTGGGAGGGGAGAGCTGAGATCCTCCTTGGGTACGATGGGATGGTGGGGAGGGGTTTGGAGATCTGCACTTGAGAACTGAATTCCTCTGCTCTCAGAAGTTTCCAGTTTCTCCTCAGATGGACATCTGGGTGTGATCATCCTCCAGCTCAAGGAGCTGCATGGAAAGGGCAGCTGAGACCAGGGCTGATGGACAGACCAGCTCCCCACAGCCTGCACTAAGGGACAGTCCCCTTGCCTGTCAGCACCCACAGCATTTTGCTTGGAGCGCAGCAGAACCGCCAAGGATTTCTGCTTCAAAAGGACCCCTCATGTTTGGTGGGGCAACTAGAACAAAATACATCATCTGAAATCCGTGCTGCTCAGCTCTGCAGTCAGATGAAATGGGAGCGACAATGCTGAAAAGCTCATTGATATCAAGAGTCGATTTGATCTCAGATCACCCAGTGTTGCTCTTACCTATTGCCGTAGGGCAGAACTGACACCTCCAGAGCCCAGCAGAGACACCTGCTCCCCATGGCACTCTCATCCAGCACCAAACAGAGCTCGTGAAAGGGACCTGCCAAAGGTCCCCCTGAAAGACCCAAGGCAGTCTGGGGGGTTTCCATGAGAACTGGAATAGGTTTTCCTGAGAGAACTCTCCCCTAACTTCTCATTGCCTTTACCTCCTTGGGCAGGTCCTGATGCACAGAAGCAGCAAATGTCCAACAGCAGCTCCATCACTGAGTTCTTCCTCCTGGCATTCGCAGGCACACGGGAGCTGCAGCTCTTGCACTTCTGGCTCTTCCTGGGCATCTACCTGGCTGCCCTCCTGGGCAACGGCCTCATCATCACTGCCATAGCCTGTGACCACCACCTCCACACCACCATGTACTTCTTTCTCCTCAACCTCTCCCTCCTTGACCTGGGATCTGTCTCCACCACTATCCCCAAAAACATGGCCAATTCTCTGTGGGACTCCAGGGCCATCTCCTGCTGGGGATGTGATGCACAGGTTTTTCTGTTTGTCTCTTTCATTTCAGCAGAGTATTACATTCTCACCATCATGGCCTATGACCGCTACATGGCCATCTGCAAACCCCTGCACTACGGGACCCTCCTGGGCAGCAGAGCTTGTGTCCACATGGCAGCAGCTGCCTGGGGCA
>NW_009260797.1:3755-9846 GCF_000687185.1 Egretta garzetta
AGCAGGGACAGCACAAAGCCCTTTCCACATGCCTCCCTCACCTGGCTGTGGTCTCCCTGTTTGTTAGCACTGCCATATTTGCCTACCTGAAGCCCCCCTCCATCTCATCCCCATCCCTGGATCTGGTGGTGGCAATGCTGTATGCCGTGGTTCCTCCAGCAGTGAACCGCCTCCTCTACAGCATGAGGAACCGGGATCTCAAGGAAGCTCTGTGGAAACTGATAACTGGATGATTTCCAGGAGCTGTAGATTGTCCATCTTCTTCAGCATATGACTCATAATGTAACTCATTAGAGGCCCAGCATTCCTTTATTTGTTTTTCTTGTTATTGTTTTTGGGTTAGGGTTTTTTTTTCCTTTCTTGATTTTTAAACTTGTGATGATTTTGTACACAATGAAATGTGTTCTACTTCATTAGCTATGTCACTAGTGTGATCCGGAGATTGAAAAATAAGGAGCTATACTTCTTCTGTGATTAAACAAAATGAATGTCCTTGCATTGACTTTTCTGCCTGAGAGCCAAGCAACTGAAACTGAACCAAATGCGCTCCCCATAGGTAAAGAAAGGACAATGGGCAATCAAGGAGTCCCCTATGCCTACAGAATGGGGAATGTTCCCAGGCCTTAGGCAAATCTCTTCCCTCTCTCACATGACCTGCATAGTGTTTGTGCTTGAGAAAACCCTCATCCTCATGTGGGTAGTGGTGAACCAGTATTTGCACACCCCCGTGGCCTTCTTCTTGGGGCATTTTTCTTCCCTGCAGGTCTTCTACAGATCTGCCACACTGCCCCAGCTGGTAGTCAGCTTTGCGATTGAGGACAGCACCGTCTCTGCTCACCATGGTGCTAGAATTGTTTCCTGCGCCTTTTGTATGGACAGAGGGTTTACTACTGATGAGCACATCCTACAATCAGTACTGGGCTGTGTGCCACCCCCAGCTCCCTATAAGGCTCATCAGCTGGGAGGTCTGCCTCCAGGGGGCAGCTACCCCTTTGCTAGAAGAATTTCTTTCATCTACAGTAATCATTTCATCTGTGTCCCAGGCACACTTCTGTGGCCACAGTGGAGCAGACCACTTCTTCCCTGATTTCACCCCACTGCTGGAGCTCTCACGCAGTGACACTGTGACGCTCATGCTCTTTGCTTTCATAAACTGCCTTTTAGATCCCATCCTCCCCTTCCTATTCACATGGTCATCTTGTGTGCATCAGAGATGCCACCGTGGGGCAGCTCGCCCATCCAGCGTGGGCAGGCAGAAAGCAGCCTCCACCTGCTCCTCTCACCTCACTAGTGCTACTGTTTTCTACAACACCCTCATCCTTGGGTGTGTGATAACTAAGACAGCCCTCCTGAGATCATTTGACAAAGCCCTTCTTCTCCACTATCCTCACGTCACTGTGCAATCCCTTCATTTACAGCCTGTGGACTAGAAAGGTTGGGGGAGGGGGACGCTGAGAAAAATGCTCAGGAAAGCTTTTAGCTACACAGGAGCCTATTAGAGTTGTGGGCCTGCAGGAAGAAATCACTTCTGGTTCTCTTTTGAGCCAGCCCAGAGGACCTGGACTGGCGTGTGCTTTTCTGGGCACTGCCCTGGAAGTGTGGAATATGAAGAAGGCTTCTTCTTTGGAAAGAGGCAGAGGTGCTAGTGGAGCTGTCTGGTATCATCATGAGACCTCTCTCAAGCATCTTGGAAGGTCCAGAGACATCAGGGAGGTTCTGAGATGCACAGAAAAGGGAAATATCAAGCCCATCTTCAAGACAGGCAAGAAGGAGGATTGGGAGTGTTACAGGCTGGGCAGCTTCACCTCAGTCCCTGGGAAGGAGACAGGGAAAATGCTCTTGCAGCTTCTCCTTCACTTGAAGGACAAGAAAAAGATTGCTGAACCCATGTGGGAGGGGAGAGAAGGCCATGCTGGGAAGCTGGACCTTTTGAAGTCCTTGGGTGTGGTTTCCTGTAGTCTCCTTAGCGTGGGTTGTTGACATCTGGACTGAAGAAGTGGATGATGTAGTGAGTGGGAAGTTGGCTGGATGATGAAGGAACAAATTCTGTCAGGGGTACAAAGTCCTCTGAGGAGGCAGATACTAGCAGCATCCTCCCATGATCAGCAAAATTTCATAAAAAGTCACTAAAAACTGGAAATTAAGGCTTTTTCAGCTATTTCATAGATTTCCTTTTCTGCAGAGGCTTCAGCTTTTTTTCTGAAGTTTACACTCTGGGCTTGATTCAGTTGTCTGCACAGAGGTGGCCAATGCATCCAAGATGCCCTGTGGTAATGGAAGCACCCATGTGGGAAAAGTGACATTGAGTGGGTTTGCAGGCAGGGAACCTCTGGGATGGTGCAGGGCATCACCTTCCTCGGGGCTGCTGGGTAGGCTGTGAAGAGGCCTCTCAAGCACAGCAGGCAATATGGCCCCTTGGATGCTGGCTGTGAGGTCTCTTCTGACTGGTCAGCAGCAGGGAGAGAGATACTCTGAGGTCATGAAGGTCATCAGAAAACTGCTCACAAAAAACGAGACCTTTCAGAGGTCAGGAGGAGCCTGGGCAAAAGAAATGGGAAATTTGGGGGAAGGAAGAGAGGCTTGGCCAACAGATACAGAAGGTTTTGAAGATGTCAAATGGCTTATGGAGAAGTTGCTGTGAAAACACCGACTGTGAAAACTTTCATGTTAAGCCCTTACACCGCCTCTAACCTTAAGCCAGCCCTTACCCTACCCCTAAATACAACTCCTCACCCCTGCCAGTAATCCACCGTTACTCAACTAGCTGAGCATGGGCTATCCCTAACCTCACACCTTACATCTAAGCCAAACCCCAATCCCATAGCCTCTACCCTTATTCTTACCCTATTGCTCACCCCAGCGCCTCGCCTTTACCCCCAGTATTAACATGTTGGCCTTATATCGCAATTGGAGTGATGCAGATCCCTTAAAGAATCACTGTCAAAGGTATAAGCAAAAGGGCTTTCAATACGATGTTGGAGAAGTGCAACTTAACAAAGGTCAATGGCAAGGTTGACTCTGTTAATTACTGGGTGGGAGAAACACACAAAGGAAAATTGAGTTACACTCAAGTTAGAACGATTCACAGAGAGTCTGTGGCTGCAAAAGGCTAAGGAAGGCGTTGAGTCACAGGGATCAGAGTAGACCCCCTTGCTTTCTAAACATCTGATGGACCTTAGGTCTGGTTTATGTCCAAGGGATTGTACATGCAAAGTTTATGTAATGGTTCATTAGCATCAATTGAGCAGGCAATCAGAGTTATCAAGAAAAACCAAAAGTTACCATACTACCAAGGTTATGTGTGATCTTGGTCGCTTACCAAAGATCTGTCCTTGGTAGAACATCTCCCTGCCTGGAGGAGCAACCTTGAGAGGTGTCCCAACTCCAGGGGTGATCACCACCATGCAGCCATGCTGCCTAGCAGGGAGGGTTCAGAGAAGGCTCACTCAGGCTGTCATGTTTATGGGATAAAGCGCTCGGCTCGTAGTCAAATGACATGTGATAGAAAATGCAGGCATGAGGCTCCTTGTACCCACAACTTACTTTGTTCCTCGGTAAATGAGTCTTGGAAAATCCATCTGCTGTTCATGTGTCAATCACGTGATTGGTGTTCCAAGCTCATATGCATCGATGATCACAGTGTCACTCTGCTCTTTTGTGGGTTTTCAGAGAACAGATTGAAACAGCAGGAGTTCACGGCCCGGCTACAGCTCAGGCTTTTACCTCTTCTGAAGCCTGCACCAAACCACCACCTCTCTGGTCAAGGGGTCGAACGCATCTATCACAGTCCACCCTGTGACTACAGTCGACCCACTTTGCCAGCTCATAGAGAGGTAGTACGGTTGCTTCTTGCCTCTATGTCATAAATATGTGGCATATGGCAGATCAGTGGTAAGAGTCCAATTATTTGATAAAGTGTTTAGTTTAGGTGTCACAATTAATGTTTGTCATATATAATTTTAAACAGGCCAAGGAGGTGAAGCAGGTGAATTGCTCTCTAAGTGAGTCAGCATCTGGAATGTATAGAGCTCTGTCTGTGGGTGGATGAAGGACAAGTCGAGAGCTTATGGGCAAAAATTAAGGGATGGGGCAATATGAGCGACACTGTGGTTGGTGTTTACTACAGGCCACCTGACTAGGAAGAGGAAGCAGATGAGACCTTCTACAGACAGCTGAAAGTAACCTCACAATCACAGGCCCTGGTTCTCATGGGGGACTTGAACTACCCTGATATCTGCTGGAGGCGCCAGACAGCATGATTCACACAGTCCAGGAGGTTTCTGCAGAACATCAATGATAACTTTTTGATGCAGGTGATGGAGGAGGAGCCTACAAGGAGAGGAGTGCTACTGGACTATGTGCTGACAAATAAAGAAGAACTGGTTTAGAATATGAAACTAGGTGGCAGCCCTGGCTGACACTCCAGTGAAGAGCCTTTATCCAGCCATTGCAGCCCGCAAGCCCTGTGAGGTGTCCCACTGCTCCTCCAAAGTTATTCCATCAACATCACAGCTTGTGACAGACCACGGGGGTCCAGCTCCTCCTGCCTTTTCCCAATCCAAGCACAGTGTTGGACATCTGGGCTGCAGCCCCTGAGCTGTGGCTCCAGGGCCCAGCTCAGCCTTGTCATGGTGAACAGTGATATCAAGCACCCAACAGCCTGTATAGGCAAGAGCTTTGCTTCATGGCAGAGATATGCTGAAGGGGATGGAAGAGGGAATTGTAAGAAAGACATGGGGTGCCCCCAAAGAGAGGCTGCTGTGCTCAAGGTGAGAGAGAAAGAGGGCTGGGCTGTGCTGCCCTGGCAGGAGAGGGCATTGCTATCTGGGGTGTCTCTGCAGCCCTGGGGGGCCTTTGGTGAAGACAGGCACTATCTCATGGAAGGACAAGGAGTTGCTGAACATGTCCTTGGGTGTGGACATCCTGTGATCCAGGCACACTCTGAACTCATTGGACTCTGAAGACTGCATCATCGGGAGGGTGAGTAAAGGATGGAGGAGAGGAGAACCCAAAGAAGCTGAGAATGGAGGTTCAGAAGTGGAGATCCCAGTGCAATGGGCTGCTTATTCATGCAGTGCCTTGCATCTACTGGATAGAGATGGGACAGAGGTGGCCTCCCTGCAGGGGTGGGAATCAGCCACGTTCACACAAGAACCCAATGAATCTGAGAAGCCGCCATGGGTGTCTGTTACACACTCGCTGTGAGGGGACATGGCTGTCCTGTAGGTCCTGTGCTGTCCCTGCCAGCCCCATGCAGTTTTGGTGGGGAGCCCGGCTGTCTGACACAACACTACAGGCCTGGGTTTGGCCACCAAATGAGCAGCTGCCCTGAAGCAGGTCAGGCTGCATGGGGATGGGCGAGACAGTGATTGTTACAATGAACAGCCAGTAAATAGAGCTAAAGGAGGGGAGAGAGAGAAAGGCTCCCCTCTCCCTCTGGCACATAACTGTATTGAGTCAGATGAACACCTTGGTAGGTGGCCCTGAACAGTGTGAGTAGGGAGAGGTGGTGAGGTCCTAACTGTGGGCATCTACCATCATTTAGGCTGGCATCCTCACCAGGCTGCAGGATGATGCCCCCAGATGTTTCCCAGTCCCTCAGTTCTGCTCCATTATCATGGATGACATCTGGACCCTCAAATGTCACCAGATGTTTGGTGGGAACTCCTGGTCTCCATCTCCATCAATGACCACGGGACCATAGAAAAGGAGCACAGTGCCTATTTTTGAAAGATGCCATCACTGAAGCAGCAAGAGGAACCTCACCACCTCCTGTGGGTTTGTGGCAGGCATGGGAGGGGGATGAAGTCCCCCTACAGATGCATGATCAGATGCCTCCACTGACTCAGCTGATTCCCTTCCCTCAGTAGCATGGGTAAAGGATGTCCCTCCCCAACAGTGTCCAGGTCTCCTGCCTAAGGATTGGACAAGGAAGTGGGATTCTCACACCTAACTGTGTCTCTGAGAGGAGACAGGACACTGCTGGAAAGAAACATCTCTTCAGAGGTGAGGCAGGCAGCATGGGGGATTGCTTCAGTCTCTTTCCAAGGAGGTTCCTGGAGAGCCCCAGGGACACCTGGAGGCAGCGCAG
>NW_009260797.1:10037-16574 GCF_000687185.1 Egretta garzetta
GGTTCTGGGAAGGCTCTGCTGAAGCTCTCCTAGCCTCCAGGCTCCGTCCGGAGGGCTCCCAGCCCAGGGGCTCCTGTTGGACAAGTGTAAAGGGCTGAAGCCTGGGTGTGCACCCAGAGGTGCCCAGAGCATTTCAGAGGGGACTTTGTCAGAGGCAGGGGCTACCCTAAAGGTGAAGAGCTCTCCTGAGTCTGTGCTTTCAGTTTCCTGTTCTTTCAGGGAAAAGGGGAAAGGGTGCTGCTACTTGGGGGGGGCGGGGAGACTGAGAGTCCTGAGCTGCTCCACTGAGAGGTCAGTAGGTGTGGTAGGAGCCGAGTGAACTGCTTCCACCCACTTCTCCACCTACAGAGAGCACCATCACCTTTGTTGTCCTCATCAGGCTTTGTCTGACCTGCTCCTTACTGCCTGCAAGGGGGGAGTACCTCTGGAGAGTGCCTGAAACAGGGAGGGGTTTCTTCAGGGCAGAGCTAAGAAGACAGCAGCTGGTGATGGGGTCTGTGATCACTGACAGGGAAACATTTGAGAGCAGAGAAAGACTTCACGGCAAGTATAGGTCCAGGCATCAGACACACGGGCAAAGAGCTATAGGAAACTCACATCAGTAATGCCATGGGAGGGAGAATTTAGAAAGCTCCCTGCAACCCCCTCCAGGCCAGACCCCTTCCTCGGAGCAAGACCCCTGCTCTCGTCTCCCACCCAGCACAGCCTCTGCCCTCCAGGCTGTGTGCTCCAGGGCAGGAGTTGCCTCCGCTGCAGCCAGAGCTCCAGCACAGCAGAGGTGCATCTCTCCTGACATGTGGACCCTTCCCCCTGCAGAGCCAAGGGGCTGAGAGCCACTGCCCTGGCATTTTGCTGCCTGGGAGGTGCTGGGCTCTGCTGGGCAAGGAGAAGGCTTTCCTGAGTGCGCAATCACCTCTCCTCTCCTTGCTTCCCTTTGCAGGAGAGTCACAGAGGTTTCCTTTGTTTGTGCCGTGGTTGTGCTGCTCTTCTTCCTGCTCTTGGGGTCCCTGGCAATAATATGAGTGGTGATGTGGATCAAGGGCTGGGGATGCTGAGCACCTGCTCGGACATGGACCTGGAGGGCACTGCCCTGGAGCTGTTTCCATGGCACCAAGGTGTCCAAGCCTCTTAATTTTCCCAGCTTGAGACACTGCAGGCAGTGCTTGGGCAAGGAGACGCTGCTTCCCTCAGCAGACATCACCTTAAGAGCCCTGGTTCTGCTGGGCAGGGAGTCCTGTGGGGCCGTGAGCATCCCTCCAGAAGGGCAGAGCTCTCCTCCAGGACCTTTGTAGTGGCTGAGAGCACCTGATCTGCCCATGCAAATCAGCGTCATGGTCCTGTCCTCATCATCATTGCTCTTCATAGCTGTGCTGGAAAGGAATGCTTCTTTTAATTTGGCACCTTGAGCAGGAACCCTCTGCTCCCTGTCCCTCTCTTTTTCAGAGCAAACTCTGGGTGTAGTCCTCGTCCAGCTGAGAGTGGTGCAAGCACAGAGCAGCTGGGCACCAGGCTCATGGGCAGAGCAGCCCACCTGCATGTGAGCATGGATGCAGGTTTGCACTGAGAGCAATGGGGCAATGGGGGAATTTTACTCTTCCCAAGAACATTTCCCAAGTGGGATGGGTGTGTCTGGATGCTAAAACACAGTGTAAGGAGACCAATTTGCTGCACCTGATCTCCCACCTTCCTCTGTGGAAGAAAGCGTCCTGAGCTTTTTGCTCTGTGCTCTAGTGCAGCACAGGGAACTCCTCCCCAGGAATCCCCCCTCCAAACACATGGGGCTGTTTCTACCTCCACGTGTCCTTGCTGTAAAGCAGGGCTGACCCTTAAGGAGCCCATGGGTAGAGGGCACTGCTCTGCACAGCACACTCAGCCAGCACCAACCAGAGCTGATGCCTTGGAGCAGCATAATTGTGTCCCATGAAAGAAAAACACCCTTAGATGTTTCACAATAAATGGATCAACTTTTGCTCAGAAAACATAATCTGAATTTTTCTGGTTTTATCTCCTTCGGCAGTTTCCATGCCCGGAAGCAGCAGATGTCCAATGGCAGCTCCATCACTCAGTTCCTCCTCCTGGCCTTTGCAGACACAAGGGAGCTGCAGCTTTTGCACTTCTGGCTCTTCCTGGGCATCTACCTGGCTGCCCTCCTGGGGCAACAGCCTATCATCACCGCCATAGCCTGCGACCACCGCCTCCACACACCCATGTACTTCTTCCTTCTCAACCTCTCCCTCCTCGACCTGGGATCCATCTCTACCACTCTCCCTAAATCAATGGTCAATTCTCTGTGGGACACAACTAACATTTCCTTCAAAGGCTGTGCTGCCCAGATCTTTATGCTTGTATTCTTGATCTCAGCAGAGTTTTATCTTCTCACTGTCATGGCCTATGACCGCTATGTTGCCATCTGCAAACCCCTGCACTATGGGACCCTCCTGGGCAGCAGAGCTTGTGCCCACATGGCAGCAGCTGCCTGGGGCAGTGGCTTTCTCAATGCTGTTCTGCACACTGCCAATATATTTTCACTCCCTCTCTGCCATGGCAATGCTGTGGACCAGTTCTTCTGTGAAATCCCTCAGGTCCTCAAGCTCTCCTGCTCACACTCTTACCTCAGGGAGGTTGGGCTTATTGTGGTCAGTGCTTGTTTAGCACTTGGCTGTTTTGTTTTCATTATGCTGTCCTATGTGCAGATCCTCAGGGCTGTGCTGAGGATCCCCTCTGAGCAGGGACGGTACAGAGCCTTTTCCACGTGCCTCCCTCACCTGGCTGTTGTCTCCCTGTTTCTCAGCACTGCAGTGTTTGCCCACCTGAAGCCCCCCTCCATCTCATCCTCATCCCTGGATCTCATTGTAGCAGTGCTGTAACTCAGTGGTCCTCCAGCAGTGAACCCCCTCATCTACAGCATGAGGAACCAGGATCTCAAGGATGCCCTATTGAAACTGGCCCAATTGACGCTAGTTCTTACACAATAAACTGCCTCCCCTCTCTTTCCCCGATTTTATTTTAGGCCACGAGTCTACTTTTATTTCTTATTATAATCCTGCTTCTACATAATTTTCTATGTGTTGTGGTTTAACCCAGCAGGCAGCTGAATACCGCACAGCTCTCTCACTCTCCCTGCCCCCTCGGTGCCATAGAGGAATAGAGCTGGAAGAGCAAAAGTACAAAAGCTGTGGGTTGAGATAAGAACAGTTCAACACTGAGATATAATCATAACAACAACAGCAACAACAATAATGTTGTAATGAAAAGGAAATCATTAAGGGAGAAACAGAGATAAAACCCAGGAAAACAAGTGAGGCAACTGCTCACCACTCTAGCAATCAGCACGCTAGGACGCAGCCTTACTTCAGTGAAAGTCTCTTGTGTCAGAGGCTATACAAGTATGGAATTTATAAGTTTGTGCTCAATAAGGAGATTTTGTATCCATTCAGGATCTTTGGTAGGGAAAAAATAGCTCACTTAGGTCAAAAACTCAGTCCACTGACTCTGCTGGATCTAATACAAGCAACACTGTGTTTCCAAGTTAAGACCGTTCCCGAGATCTTCATTGGTAACTTGTTCTCAAATGGAACGCGATGGGAGAGCAGGACGAGGGGCAGAGGTGGGTGCCACCAGGTTCGAGCGCCATTCTGCCCTCTGTGTATTCCAGGCAAACACGTTGCATGACCATTCCCAAGAAAGAGTAAACCAGAAAACACTGCCAGAATAACATATTGTAGTCAAGCATATGGTTTAGAAAGCTAAGCTAAAAGTTGAATCCCAGGTACATTTAAACTGTCAAATATGAAGAGGCCCTCCAGTGACAAGAGGCCTGATACACTGGTTCTTGTGCTAGGCTGGTCTTTGAGAAGGGAGTGAAGTTCAAACAGCTCAGTAATATAAATAATAGGCAGCTTTATGGAATCATACTATACACCTCGTAACAAAACTAACAGACCTTATCTGTATTCATCAAAAGAAAATAAGATTTTAGTATTTAAAAGAACATAACAGTCATAAATTGGCATCAGCTTGACAGGGATATAACTGTGAAACAATTCACAATACTGGTTTTATGATTAGTGTGGGTGGAAGCGATACGCCTGAAGTCTCCTCATGAGAGACATAATTAATGCTGAGGTGCTTCTCTCCAGCAAGAGCTGATTATTAACTTCTTGCCACTTTTACATATCTTCAAGAAGAATAGTTTTGGGATTACATGGGAGGGAATGAAAACAAAACTGATAATATCCCTATATCTTTCCTGGTAAGCAATTTATCATCTTTTAATAAGTCAATTATGGTAGCAAAAAGTGACCGATGTCCTCTGAGCTTGTAGAGTACAACATCCAGAAAAAAATCTTGACATACAAGACAAGAGAGCTAAGGAACTCCAAATGAAGTTGAAGAACTTCAGTTCATTTCCGGTTTTTTAACATAGGCCTTGGCAGTAGTTCCACGTATTGAAGTTTCATTGTAGGAAGCATAGTACAAGTCCATATAATGGGGCAGGCCCTGTCCTGAAGCAAGTAGAGGTTAAAGGGGAGAGGGAGGATGTTATAGCAAGGTCCCCAAAGAGAGAATTGCGAAGCCCAAAGTAGAAAAATACAGTCACACTTTGTATGCAGGGAAAGACACCCCAGATATCAATCCCAAGGGGGAAGTATAAAAATGCACTAGAAAGTCTGTTCCCAAGTCTTATCTTGTAAAGTGGGATTAAATTCTCCATCATCAGCAGTGAGAAAGTCAACTCTAGTGAATTGCTGATGGGTGTATCCTGTCACAGTGCTACACTGATTACTTTCAGCTGTATCAAATATTTCTGTGACTTCCAGGGGAAATGTCAAATATAGGAATACAATATATTTAAACTTCATTTTCTTACTGTTTTTACAGAAGCAACAAGGGCACAAAAGCAAGGTATGTTGGGAGAACATAAGGCTGGAGATACCAGCACAACCACATGGTTAAGAACACCTCTCAGATTTTGGGGGCAGACAGGCCATCCTTTCTTTCCCTCATCTAAATGACAGCACACAAAGGTGCCTTTGCTGCAAGCCGAGCCTGATGTTTCAGGAAGCCCGACTGCCTCAAACCTGAGATCACCAACTTCTACACTCCAAGTCTGAAGCATAGCCTCTAGCTCACATTAGAGTCTCTTTGGACTATGAAAGCTTTGGCTAGCTTGTCAAATGTTCACATGAAATTTGACTGCCGACCTCTTGTGGGTTAGCCTTGGTAGACAGCTAAGCACCACCCAGCTGCTCACTCACTTCCCCTCAGCGGGATGGGGGAGAGAATCGGAGGGGTACATTTGAGAACACATGTGGGCTGAGATAAAGACGGTTTAATAGGTGAAGCAAAAGCTGTGTGTGCAAGCAAAGCAAAATGAGGAATTGATTCACTACTTCCCATTGGCAGGCAGATGTTGAGCCACTGCCAGGAAAGCATTGTGTGTATCAGTTACCTGGGATGACAGATGCCATGACCACCAATGGCTCCCTTTCCTCCATCTTTCCTTGAGGTATTTTTAATGAGTATGACATCATATGGAATGGAATATTTCTTTTGGTCACTTGGGGTCAGCTTTCCCATGTGTGCCTATGCCAGCATCTTGCCTACCCCCAGCCTACTTGCAGTGGGGGCCGAGTGTGAGAAAGAGGAAGCCTTCATGCTCTGCAAGGACTGCCCAGCAGTAGCCAAAAGACTTGTGCGTTATCAGCGGTGGTTTAGTAACAAATCCAAAGTAGAGCACCATATGGTCTGCTATGAAGAGCAAGCCCCATGGCAAGCACAGGAGCCTGTCACGGGAGTTGGGGTAACTGCAATGCCTGTCGTGGGGGTTGGAGTAGCCACAGTGCCTGTTGCAAGTGTTGATCTCTGGATAGTATTCTTAAGTAGTTGTTTAACCATGAGTAAGATCTGAAACGCATTCAGGAGACCTAGCAACAGGACCATGCTGGTCTGAACATCCCAAGGATATTCAAACTTCTCAAGAGCTGTTGTAATTAGCCCAGAGAAGAAGGGGAAGACGGAGGAAGGTGCCTCCCCTATAGGTTGACACTCTGAGGAGAAAAAGTAAAAGGTAGAATTATTAATAATTTCCAGTAGCTGGCTCCTGAAGTACAGAGGTGACGGCAATGCTGAGTACAAATACGAGGTTGATCTCATGACCAGTCATTTTGTCATAGCATAAGCCAGTATTACACAGTACAGCAAAGCAGTAACCTTAATCCACCTCCGAGAGGTGATAACCAGCGCCACACGGAGAGCACACAGCATGTAAGGTGTTATACGGCACAGCTCTGAGAACAAGGACAATTCTGAGAGCAAATAAATCAACATTGTGACCAGCAACTATGACACCAACATAGTGAATGCTTATCGCAGATTCACTATAAAACGCTCTGTTCAGATTTGCTATCTCAACCCTTTGGGCCCCACTTTGGGTGACAAAAAGAGCTGTTGTGGTTTTACCGCAGCCAGCAACTAAGCCTCACGCAGCCACTCACTTGCTGCCCCACGCTGGATGGGGGAGAGAATCGGGAGAGT
>NW_009260797.1:18204-22646 GCF_000687185.1 Egretta garzetta
CTCCAGTTTTCTCCTCCCCTTACTCTTTCTTCATTCACATTCCTGTCATGCAGGACATGACATCAGGGAGTTAAAAGTTTGCCTGTCTTTCAGCAGTATAATTGTCTCCTCAGACAACTCTTTAATTGTCTTTCCATGTACCTTTGTTTATCCACCTGCCTAAAATATTTCCCCTAAGCTTAACCCCTGTTGAAAGGCAACCTCATTAGAGGCAGCCCGGACTGAGCGTGTGCTTGCAGCATAAGTTTTGTTGATGGAACTTGGTCATGCTTGGCTTTTTCTTTGCTTGCCAATAGGAAAACATCCCTCAGTGCCTGTGTGCATTCAGTTCTCTAAGGAGAGCTGGGGGGAGATGGTGCAAAGGAGCTGTCACCTGCAGCTGCAGGCTTCAGTGGAGAAGTCTGATGTCAGGCAGAGCGATGGAAGTGCCAGGGGGCCACTGAGAGCAATGGTGGGGTTGGGGAGGTGTGGAGGCAGGTTGTCCCTAGAGTGTCAGACCTGCAGGGACTGCTTCTCCTTCCTCTCCAGACCTCCTGAGGAGGCCTCCTGAGGGATCATTAGCACTTGCAGAATGCTGCTATCCCCTCTTGTCTAGGTGGAAAAGTAATAAAATAGACCCTTTAAAATCAAAGATCATTTTGAGGAGGTGTACTTTGAAATATTCCTCTTTAACTACAGTCTAAAACCTCTCCACGGAGTTGCACAAGTCCTGAAGACTTGAAGAAAATTAAAGGAAGAGAAAGAGATCATTAGGGCTTTTTGTATTTTCAGGAGCATGTGGTTTCTTTGGGGCTGAGTCCACGAAGCTCAGATGCAGAGAGAGGAGATGGAAGAAACCTCTGAGGAATTCCAAGTCAGAAGGAAAACTCAAAGTGCCTTGAAACATTGATGGTCCCCAGTGAGGGCCATTACTGACAAAGCCTCCCCAGGGACTCGTTAGAGGAGCTCATTGGAGGCCATGATTGCAGGGAGGCAAAGGCCCTGTGCAAGTGGCTGTTACACTGTCAAATCCTTAGTTGGTTTTAGGCAGCAGAAAGGCCAAGCCCTGACCTGTAGGCCCTGGGAAGGCAGATCCTGTTCCCCCTGCGTGGCTCAGGGCTCTTTGTGGGGGCAGTGGGGTGTGGGGGTGAGCAATGCCAAGTGTAGGAAAACTGTAGAGCATGTCCCAGTTTGGCCAAGAAGGGCTGAGGAGGAAACCAAGAGCAGAGCCTCCAAATCCAGTTTCTCCTGGTAGCCTCAGTGGCAGATGCAACAGTCCTAGCCAAGGGGAGAACAACATTTGTCTTGTGTGGCCTTTCAGGCTTGTCAGAGCACTTGGCCATCTTGACTGCAGGCTGTCCCACACTGTCCCATGCCTGCACCTCTTTCCTTTTAGGCTGTAGACACCCATCTTGCTTTCCCACCTGGCTCTCACACCAGCATTTCTATACCTTCCCTGATGTCTCTCCACCCATGGCTGGCTGTTCCTTGAAACATAAAGCCATGGGCTGAGGCAGACTCACTCTGGTTGTCCTCTTGCACCACAAGGATACCCTCTGAGTGAGACTGCTTTTTCATGCCCTCCAGTCTGAACCTTCCAAGCTGCACTTTGTGGAGGTTTCCCTCTCTTCCCACTACCAAGAAAAGTTCCATCATCTCTGAAACCAGCCTTCAGAGAATTGCTGGCTACTACTATAGAGCCCTGAGCTTCCACTTCAAAAGGTACAAAATCCCACATCTTCAGCTTCTCCATACTGGATTCAAACTTAATCCTGACAGATCTCCTCTAGAACCTCTCCATTCCTCCAGACTGGGGAGCCCCACATGCAGACACACCAGTCCAGGTGTGGCCACGCCACTGCTTAGTCAAGGGGGATGATAACTCCCTCTCATGGCTGGCCATGCTCCCCCTCATGCAGCCCAGTGTGCACCTGCCCTGATTCATGGTGAGCATGCACCACTGGCTCATAGGGCATTCCTCTTCATACCCAGGCCCTTCTCCTCAGGGTCACTCCTGAGCTGCTCAGGTCCCAGCCTGGCCTCATTTTTTGGATATTCAGCCCTCATTCCAGGACTGGCCACTTCTCCTTGTCAAACTTTGTGAGGTTTCTGCTGGACAAATCCCACTGTTTTTCAAGGTCCCCCTGGAGTGAAACTCTGTTTGGACAGCTGTTAATGTGCGCGTACAGATGTCTCACCCTGACACACAGTGCTTCTGCCAAGGTAATAGCATCAGGAATGACTGGACGCTACTGATAATAGAAAGAAGTACTACTTGAATGGAATTGCTTACCAAGGAAGGAATGTCCATGGTGACAAGATGAGAAGGGCCAAATGAGGGTATAAAGGAAGCCAAACGAGTGCCAGGAAGGAAAGTGTTAAGAGAGAGATGGGCTGTTTGCATGGGAGGGTGCAAGGGTGGGTGAGGGGAAGAAATTGTGAGTGGGCAAAAAAGGAAAAAGATAAGAAAAGGTGAAGACTAGAAGGTAAGCAGCCCTGCATCTGAGCAACAATGCCTGCAATCATAGAACTATTTGGTTTTTATAGACATTTAAGGTCATTGAGCCCAACCATAACTGGGAAGAGAAAGCCAAAGATCATCTGACCACGCTTCTTTCTGGCTGGCTTAGTGGTCACTGGGAACCTGAGTAATTTCCCCCCCCATCATGAAGGCAAGATCCCTGGTGTGCGGAAGCACAGATACATTCGTGCTGGAAGGGACTGCAGGAGGTCTCTAGGCCAAACTGCTGCTCTCAGCAGGCTCAGCTCTGGGGTCAGAGCAGGATGCTCAGGGGTTTGTTCACTTCGGGCTTGAAAAGCTGCAAGGACGGAGATCACACAAGCTCTCTGGGAAATCTGCTCCAGTGCTTGACTCCCTTGATGGGGAGAAAGATTTTCCTCACTTGTTTCAGCTGGAGTATGAAATATGCCCATTGGCCCTCATCCTCCCATCATGCTCAACGGGGAAGAGCCTGGCTCTGTTTCCTATCTGATACTCAAGAAGGCATGGGAAGGCTGTTGTCAGGTCTCCACAAAGCCTTTTCTTCTCCTGGATTTGCACCCTTGCACCCAAGCATCCAAGTCTCCTGCTGGCCTATGACGGATTCTGGTAGACGTGACCTCACAGCTGTGTTCTTCCTCCTGGCCCACGAGATCCTGAGGCACAGCTGGCCTCACCATAGTACCCCCACCCATCTCCTCCTTGTGGGAGGTAAAGGTGAGGAGTTTAGAGTGTGGGTATGAGGGCTTTGGGGTTTAGGTGTCAAGGTTGGGGTTAAGGGATTGGAGCTTGCCTTTCAGCGTTAGGGTTTAGGCAGAGGCTTCGGAAGAGGGTTTGGTGTTCTGCTGAGGGTGTCTGGTTTATTTTTAGGCTGTGGGCCAGCTTTGTGGAATAGACTTTTTCTTGGGGCTTGGGTCAGAGCTAGGATTGAAGCCAGAATCTAGCAATGCCCTCATATCATCCCTTTTCTTGAGATGAACAGACCTTTAGGGACATACAGTCACACAGCACCATGGCCCTCCAAGTGCCAGACCCCAACCGATACACAGAGGTGCCAAGGGCACAGCCGTACCATTGCAGTTCTTCTGCAGCCGGACCCAGAGGGGGCTCACCACGCCAAGGCCAAAGCTGGGAAGCTGCTGGGGAGTCCCTTCTCTTGATGCGTGATCTTTGTCAGGAATGGGATTCATCCTGCCTAATCTGAAGGGTTGGACTAAGTCGCCCAAACAAGAATGATCTCCATTGATGAGGCTGTTTACCAAAGCCCTCCTATGGGGGACCATGAGAGACTTTTCTCTGGAGCTGCAACCCAGGTGGGCAGTCCCTAATCTCTGTCACTGCAAGGCGTTCACGACCCCTAGGGGCAGGGCTTTGGACTGGTCCTTCTTGGGTGGTGTGAGGTTCCTGTTGGCCCATCCCTCCAGCCTGTGTGTTCTTGGAAAAGAAAGTGTTTTGAGGGATGGTGTTCAAAGTCTTGCTGCAGTCCTGGAAAATGACACTGCCCTCCCCTCAGCCACAGGGGCAGCCCTTTTGTCATGGGAAGCAAAGAGGATGATCAGGTGTGGTCATCCCTGGGTTCATCCAGTCACCCTCTCTTTCACAAACCCAAAAATGCAATCCACGAGGACACACTCTCGGACATATTCGTCATCCAGCTCCATCTGAGGCATTATATAGGCCATGGGGAAAGATCAAGCAGGGCCAGTGGGCCTTGAATACCTGGCAGATTGATGACATGGGTGAGGGGTGGTGATATGGATTCCCTGCTGTGGATGCAGGGTGAGGACTGGGTTTTGCTAAACCCACCAAATATGCTAATCAACATAACCCAGCCTAAGCGCTAGAACAACTCATTCCTCAACACGGACCTCCTCCTCAAATGCAAAGTGACCAAGGAACACACTTTAGTGGACAGAATGGCCAAGACTGAGCTCAAGGGCTGGGGATAGATTGGATATTCCAC
>NW_009260797.1:36031-49148 GCF_000687185.1 Egretta garzetta
CCACGCCCCGCCGTACCCCCTGCCTGCGGCCCCCCCCCCCCGGCCCCCAGCCACCATCCCAAATCCTCCTCCCCACCACCCCAGCAGAGCTCACTCCTCGGCCGCCCTTCGCCTCTGCAGCAAGGAGCTGCTGGGCATGAAACGCCGTGGGCTGGGAAGCCACTGGCCACGCAGCCACCCCTGGAGAAGCCACCTTGCCTCCAGACATGTTGCTCCTGTTCCCGCTGCCCCCCAAATCTTGCATGAAGCAATCCAGCTCTGGCTGCCAGCCCTGCTCTGCCTGCCCGCGGGGCTCAGCTTTCTGCTCTCCAGGACCCTGATGGAGAAGTTGGGCAGCTCTGGATCCTCCCTGAGCAGCCGTGTCCACCCAGCAGCACTGCTTCCCATGGCCCATATAACCACCAGTTCATCACGGAGATGAGCTCCTGCGGCTTCCTTAGAACCCCAAGGCCAGAATTTACATGATTTTTTTTTACCCATTTCTCCGGCTCCACCTACACAGCTCATACTTCCAGGGGTGCTTAGAGCAAGACACCTTATTAGCACAAGAAACACAGGCTTTAATGCAGTGCTGAACACCTTCATGCCCACATTCCCCACCTCAGGCAGGCTTGGATGGAGGTCCCAGACCTTGCAGGAGCCTTGGGTTTCTCCTTTGCAAACAGCTTCATCTCTACACCACAGGGTCTCTGTCCTCCCCTCAGCTCCTTCAGCTTCCTCGCACCACTGGCCAGGGAGAAACTGTCATCACCCACGATCCCTTTGGCACCTGGTGACTGAAGATCTCCTCCATCAGCCAAGTTATTTATTTTCCTCCATTAATTCAAGCTCGGGATTGGGCTTTCCAGGGTTTGAGACCTTTGTGCCCCACACCGACCCACTTGAGAGTGGCACCAAGCCACCAGCCCGCCAACAACTCCAAGGTGGCCCCAAACCCCTAATCCTGGTCACACCAACCATGTTCCCCATGTGGCTCAGAAAGGAAAGCAGTCAAGGAGAATTTCTGCAGCAAAAACTCATTTTTTTTCATCCATCTCTTCTTTCCATCTGTCTCTAGTCCTGCTGCAGGAGCCAAACACATCACCCTGTACCAAACCATGGCTGTAGGTGCCTGTTCCTGGAGCTGGACATGAGAGAGGGAAATCTCCTTTGTAATAAGAAACCTGTTCTAACAACAGCTTAAATCATCACCTTTGTTATTTTTCTCTTTATGTTGTTGAGCTCAAGAAGTCAAGATGCATTTCTGCACCCACACAGGCTGGATGCATCTTTTGGGAAGAAGGTGGCGATCACCGAACCATGGCAAGAAAATGTAGGCAAGTCCTCACCCCACCCTGACTCATTCCCGTACGGGAATATCTGTGATCCCCAAAGAGCACAGCCCTGTGCGCAGAGCAGGAGACAGAGCTGGGTCGTCTGCGGGGATCATCACAGGTCTACTTGTTTACAAGCTCTAAAAATAATTTTACCGCTCAGTGCCCAGCATGATTCTGCTGAAAGACCAAGTCACTAGAGGGGAACGTAGGAGCCCAGAACCCAGGGCTGCTCTGCATATCGTCTGGCACCCACCGTCTACAGAAAGCACAAGCAGTGCCGTCGCTGTTGTTTTTCAGAGCTAACCAGAGCCATCCTGACTTGACCACACACCTTCCAGACAAACTCCAAAGCTGGTTTTTAGAGAAGGCAGCAACACGCCTTGTGGATTACAGCATCTGATGCGGCAGAGCAACCGGGAGCCCAGGATGGTCCATGCTGCCCACTTCTCCTCTAAGCAATGGGTCGGCACCCCTGCAGCCTCCGTGTAGGTCTGGGCCAGGGATGTCCCATGCTGTGGTTGGAGGACCCACATTTTTTCCCAATCTTACTGTCCTCGTCCGTTATCTGCGCGCTGGCAGCTCCATGCAGTACAGATTCACACCGGCCAGGTCCAACTCACCCAACAGCCCCCAACGTACCATCTAACCCAGCCTCCCTTGCTTCACCGTTCCACTCATTCCCAGCCCCCTGCCAATTTTGCTAGCAATGCCTCTCTATTTCTTCCTATGCCTCGATAAAGATATTAAAAGGGTTTTGAGTAAACAGCAGGCTCCTTCCAGCTCCCACCAAGAACGGCCGGCACCTCCTCTCCCAGCTCTTCCCTTGCACAGGGCAGACTTGAAAAGCCCATTTGTAGCGTAGGTCTGCGGGTGAGTTATGAAAGTGCTTAGAAAAATGGGGACGCGAAGCCCAAGTCAATGAAGTTATTTTGCGTCTCCGCTGCAACAGCTGAATTCAGGACTGTAGATCCTGGCCCCGCATCAGGGCTAAAACTTATGGGAAAGTTCAGCCATGTCCTAAGCGCAGACCCAGGAAATAAAGGCCAGCCTTGTCAGGAGCAAGGTGCTGTGTTACATCTCTGTTGCATCTCATAAAGAATACATTCACCCTTTGGCAAAAACGAGGCTCTTTATCTTCATCTGTGAAGGAATCCGGCTGACAGTTCGATACTGCCAACATCAATCCATCTGCGATCATGAATCAGGCTCCAAAAACCATGGGATTGGCTTGCAAATAGTAAAACTTGGGTCCTTTATATTTGCCTTCTGGTTCCTGAGCCTTTAGGTCAAACTCACTTCATGTTTTCTGGGCAATCGAGAAGACGAGACGATTTCTTTTTTTTTTTTTTGAATGAAAACTGACATTCTCCTACAAACTACTGAATAAACAACATGGGCTCCAATAACATCCCCCGCCACGCAAGCCTCGTGGCAGGATCGTGAGCTGGCCAGGCTGCAGGCTGGAGGAGCTGGCTGCATACCCTACCTTTCCCTGGAAGTCTGCAGCCCAGCATCACCGACGCTTGATCCGGCGCGTGTCTGTGGGCCAGGAGAAACGCACATGCGAGGGCTGCCAGCTGCAGGCGACGGAGCTGGAAACCTGCAGGACCGTGAACCGTTGCAAGCTGGACTAAAGAAATCTGGCTGCAGGAGTGAGTCCTGTCCCAGGGACGGAGGATCTGCTCCTTCACTTGATATCAGGCTGCAAAAACATGTAGCCTGATGTTGTTTCTTCTGCTCGGGCACGAAGGCTGCCCAATCCTGTGGAACACAGGAGTAAATCCTCATTACCAGCCATCCCGCAGTGAAAACTACAAGTCCACATTCAAGCCCCTCAGCCAACAACAAAATCCAAACTGGCACCAACCTCCTTTCATCAAGCAGGGAAAATCACCTCCCGTGAGTGGATTCTGCTTTTTTTTATTTTTTAAACATAGGCTGTGGCATAAAAGCCTGAGCAAAACTGTCACAGCCTCGCGGGAACTGCGGCCAGTGGGAGGGCAGACGCACTGGCACCCAGATTCCTGTTGTAACTCCATAGTCTTCCTCCATCCCTGTTGATGACTAGTGACCATGCCCTTTATTTTTGGCATGCATTCGAGGAGGAGTCAATGCATCCTGCATCAGCGTGCCAGAGGTCCAAGCTCTCAAGGGGAGATATCTCAAGGGAGATGGAGGGGGAGATGGAGGTGGAGATAGAGCCCTCCCATCCCCAGCAAGATGGACATTAAATGGAATGATGCCTCTCCGCCGTACTCCACGGGGTATGACTAAATCAGGCAAAATCCAAATTTTATTCATGCCAGAACTTCACAAAACTCATCCTATGCCTGGAGCCTCATGGGTTTCCTCTCCTCGCCTGGGGATTTGAAAGCTTGATCATGCCCCTTCTGCAGAAAGACACTGGCTCACGGTACCTCCCCAGCCCAGTCTCCCAGGAGGAGTTGTATCTTCAAAGACCCCAAGAGCAGAAGACATGCCACCAGCGCTGGCAGCCCAGCCTGAGCCTTGCTGCAGAGTTCAAACAGGGCTGAGGCACAGCCCTGCCTGATCCCCTCCATCTGCTTTACTCCTTGTTTTGGTGGGCTTTATCCCTCCCTCCCACTGCCCTCCTCAAGAAGTCCTCTTGTCAGTTTTGTCACTTCTATGTTGCACTGCCACTGTGCTCTCCCTACAGAAGGATGAGGTCCTGCAAAGTCCTGCTTGGAGAGCATCAGCCACAAGCTGGATACCCTGGAAATGCTTCCTATCAGCCCTTTTCCTATTTGTCCCTCTTTTTGGCCTTTCCAGCAGGCAGCAGCTATGAATTCTCCTCCATATCCAAGAGTCACCACCACAGAGAAGTCAGTCTCCTCCACCTCTCAAAGCCTTAAGCCCACGCATGGTTTGGGCAAGAGTGTAAGACTCCTACTCCTGGCCCATCCTGCTCAACAGCCCTCTTCCCTCTAGGCATAGAAGCCACTAGGAGGTAGAAAGGGACATTTCAATAATTGGGGCTGATGGCTTGGGTGGCTCTGTTCCCTGCTGGTCCCTCAGGGCACTATGCAGAGATGGACAGTTGGATGGGGAGGCAAAACATCTCTCTCCAAGACGCAGGGTCAATCTTGCCTCTCTGCACGATGTCCCTGGAGCTCCTCTCACCACCAGCTCTGCAGCTCTGATGGGGGTGGGAAGAGGAGAGCGGGATCCTTTGGGCTGAGCCTTGGCCTGGTTTTATGCTCTTTCTTCTCATGCATTAAACCAGTGGTGGAGTAATGCTGTAATTCACAGCACTGAAACCACAGGAGAGGAGCTACCTCCTTCCCATAACTGATGGTGTAACCCTTGAACTCCTCAGTGGGCTCATTGCAGCCACCTCTACAGCTGGTGTCCTGTGCCGCCTCGACCCAGGGCCTGGATTTCATTCAGTGATGGCAGGAGATGTGCCTCTGAGCTAGAAATCAGCACTGAATGTCTTCTGAAGCTGCAGGGAGACACCTTGCCTGCAAGCAATCAGCACCTTCTCATGATGCAGCAGCTCCGTGAAGCTGCCTCCGGCTGCAATTCAAATACAGACATCACCTTACACAGCATCTGATTTCCTACTCCCATCCTGATGAGTGATTAATGCCGGCGAGAGCTCCTCCCAAAAGTCTCTTGAAGGCAACTGTGTTCGGGGGACACAGAGCATTCACCGTGGAGCAGTCCCAGAGATTGCTCTGCTCAATGGACCATGCGTGAAACTCAGCCTTGCTCTGGAGGTTTATCACGTCTCATACCACACCTCGAGCTACAAAGACTGCCTAGAGAGGACATCACCCTACCTCTCATGAGGACCTCACCCTACATCTCCTGACTCATGCTGTGGGGAAAGGAAGGAGCAGCCTTTACATCTACTACCCTACGGCAATATAACGACCTGCAGGACTCGTGCTGGAGGCAACATAATTTGTTACAGCACCCTGAATGCAAAGTGTCTTCCCAAGGGCTTTGTGGAGTTGCAACAGGATCCAGTCAACCCCTGCGAGAGAACGCGCCAGCTCTGGGTTGCCAGCATCTGAGAACATCTGTTCCCTGTGCAAACAGCCATAACTACTGCAGGTAGCGGTCATTTTTGCACAATCTGAGTGCTAGAGGACTTTCAAGAGCTCTAAAGCTGCCCCTTTGAGGGTTTAAGGCAGTCAATGACTGATGAGGCTTAAAAAGATAATTTACCAATGGAATCACATAGTCCAACCTGGAATGGGAAATCCAGTAATTTTTTTTAGCATCTGAGCATGTTGCCAAGCACAAGACCAACACACGGTAAATAGTCTATACTCATCAATACAGAGAGGACCATGAGTAAGAGATTACCCTCCAGGGATGGAGATCAGCAACGAAATAAGAGAGAGGGGTGAAGAAAGGCTGGGCAAAGCAAGAGGGAAGGACAGAGAGGAAAAATGGGGGAGCAGAGCGCCCTGGGCCTGTCCACATCTGCCTCTGCTGCGACACATCCCCACCTGCACCTCAAGGCAAGTGTCTGTCCAGGGTCGGCATCATCACTGGGAGAGCCACAAAGAGAAACAGCGGTGGGAAAACCCTGCCAGCTCCTCGGGAGAGGTGAGAAGCAGACAAATGTTCCCCAGGAGGCTGGGCAAGGCAGAGGTTTTGGCTTGGGGTGGCAGGATGCGAGGCTGGAGCCTTGCACGGGGTTAGGATACCCTCTGCAGGCCAGTGCTGAGCTCCGCACGTCCGGAATTGTAGAATCACAGAAGGTTTGGGTGGGAAGGGACCTTCAAAGCTCATCCAGTCCAAGCCCCTGCCATGGGTAGGGACATCTTGCACTAGATCAGGTTGCTCAAAGCCCTGTCCAACCTGGCCTTGAACACTTCCAGTGATGGAGCATCCACAATTCCTCTGGGTAACCTGTGCCAGTGTCTCACCTCCCTCAGAGTAAAACATTTCTTCCTTATGTCCAATCTAAACCTACCCTCCCTCCATTGAAAACCATTGCCCCTTGCAGGGATTTGGGTTGGAAGACACAGAAATCACGTTCTGTCCAGAGTAGGTTGGATGTGCAGGAGAAATTTGGCAGAATATCTGGCAAAGATCCCTTTCCAAATCTGCTGTCACTAGGACCTCTGCAGAGAGCTAAAGCTCTGCATGGTGGCTTGTCCCACGAGTGGCTTTGGTGGGGAACTGTCTCCTCTTCTCATGTTTTTTGTCCCTCCCCAAGGACTCCCCTGGCCACAGCTCCCAGGTCAGGCTGATCCCAGGGAGCGGGCAACTTTGTGGGGGGCCAGGGCATCTGTGGAAATAATGGACCCCATCTGGCTCTGCTCAGCAGCAGCATCTACAGGACAGGCACCTGAGATGCTGGACTAAGTCCAGACCCAAACTGCTGCCTCCTTCATGTCATCAATTGTCTTAATGAAGTCACTACAATTTTTTTGTTTCCTGGAAATTAGCTCTTTTGCCTGCCAGTGTTTTGTGGATCCCCACAACAGCGAGGATTGATGCGCTGATATCCTTTTAGTCATCCAACAGCTAAACTAGAGACGACTAAAGGTAGAAGTGTGGGTGAGATAGCAAGTAAATGATAACCCCTAGCAAGTTCCTGGCACACATTTAAAGGCTGTTTCTTGGGCACAGATCTTCAAACGTGGGTCTTTCAAGGGGGCCCAAAGGTGTAGGGCTTCACCTCCGTCTCAGCAGCCACATTTTCTCTGCTGCCAACCCAATGTCTAGGGTAGCTGAGAGCCTTCATCAGAGAGGGACCTGACACTAAAATATGGTGAAAAGACAGATTGGTTTAGTGCCCCAGTAAACAGATGAAAAGCAGAAGAGAAGCACAAGACATTTCCATAGCAACCAGCGCAGAGGCTCTGCCTCCTCTGATTTTCTCTGATTCAGCTTCCCTGCACACAGATAATCCAGGGGTGCTGGTATGATCACTGACCCTGCTGGAAGGGATGGCCTTAAAGGAGGTGCGGTGAGCATGTGATGGAGCTGGCTCCTTTGCCAAAGGAAGCACCAAGTTCCTCTGGAGGGGAGCTCTGAGGGGGGCTTGCTTAAAAACATCGCCCTCTACAACTGCCTGAGAGGAGGTTGTAGTGAGGTGGGTGTTGGTCTCTGCTCCCAGGGAAGGGGCGATGGGACGAGGGGCACCGGCCTCAAGTTGTGCCAGGGCAGGGTGAGGTTGGCCATGGGGAACAATTCCTTCCCCTTGGGGCTGTCAGGGGCGGGGGGGGGGCTCGCAGGGAAAAAAAAAAACGGTTCCCCAGCCCTGGGGGGATTTAACAGCCGGGCAGAGGTGGTGCTGAGGGTCAGGGTTTGGGGGTGGGATGGCAGGGGTAGGGGAACAGTTGGGCTTGATGAGTTTAAAGGTCTGTTCCAACCTAAACGATTCTATGATTCTATGAAAAATGCCCCAAAAAATCAGTTCTTCAAACTGATTCAAGCCCCTGAACGTAGAAACCTGCAAAGCCAAGTCATGCTCTCAGAGCCCCGAGTACAATTGCTATCACGGTGACATCCAGCCCAAGCACTGCTAACATCCACATTTTGGGCAACACACAGAAAGACGAGAGCTCTGTTTGACTAAAATAAAGCCACACCCAGACTCGATGCACCTTTGGTCTTCCCAGGAAAGGGGGAAAAAAAAATAAAATAAAGTCACCCTGGTCAAGCTGAGGGCTAAGAAAGAAGTTCTTGCACACCTGAAGATGAACTTGGTAGGAAGGAGCATCCTGGGGGAAGCTGATGAAGCAGCCGGGCTGGAGAGCAAGAGAGGAGAGGCGGCAACTGGGGGCATCAAAGCAGAACGGTGGCGGGGGCAGCCCTGTGAGAAGAAACACATTTTCTGAGCCATGCTGGCATTTGAGATTTCTTCCTCTACTTATCATAGAGATATACAATAGAAAAAATTCTTGTTCAAACAGGACGGCAGGTAGGGGGAGACATCCCAGTGGGACCGGACAAATCCCAGGCTTAAATTTCAATAAGAGAAATTCAGGTAAAAGACGGAGAAACTAAAAGATTGGAATTGATCATTTGGGAAGGCTTCAGGGTCCCCACTGCTGGAGATGTTTGAGAAGAGGCTGAACAGATCTGTCAGCGATGATGTACATGGAGCTGATCTCACCTTGGATGGAAGCTTAGGAGCAATGCAGATCGCTGTGTCCGGCCCTCTGACTGAAGGCTGCCAAGCAGCAGAGGTTTAGTTCCAATGGTCAACCAGGTATCTGCACCATGTGCCACACTGGGACACAAAACACCTCCCAGCATCCCTCCTAATGAACAGATTAATGCACCGGGGGAACGCCTCTGAGCTCAAAGACCTCTCCTGCACCTACAGCCCTGAGGCAGCAGGGAGTTTGGGTAAAAATCAACCCAGCACCCCTGGTTGTCTGGGACTGGGCTGAAATTCCCTTAAACATGTTTGCTGGTAGTTGTTTAAGGGCGTTAGGCATTGGAAAGCAGGATGTGCAAACCCATGGCATGGCTCCTCTGTGCTGTCCTGCTCAGCACACAGCTTTGCAAGAAAAAAAATAATTTCCCAAGCAAATGCCCCAAAAACGCGCATGAGCTGATGGTTTGGTGGCATTTACTGATACCTCATGCATGTCCCATCCAGACCCTCTGCCCTCCTCCTCCACGATGGCTTCCTGAAGCCTTCAAACGTCGCTGTGTGAGCAGGTGTCTCTCCCACTAGCATTGTCTCAGGCAACATAGAGGTCTCCAGAGGCTCTGCTACCCTTCACCCAAAACCTGAGCGCTCTGCTCAGATGCAGATAAATAAACTCCAACTATATCGCAGAGATGAGGAACTGCTGGAGGTATCAGAAGGATGGAGAGGCACCAAGAGAGATCTGGTGGCCACAGTGACCTAAAACCAAACGAGAACAAATCTCCTGAAAAAAAATCCCTAAATCTCTATTATACCCATCTTCCCCTCATTCCCAGAGCTCATGAGAACAGTCAAGCCCACGTCAGGAGATTGACCGAGTCCAGATTGTCCCATGTCCCCCCTTTCCTAGTCTGGCAGAAGAAACAGCCTCTCCTGCTCTCCGTGTGAGTCCTAACACCCCAACCTCAGCCCCCCCAGCTGGTGCAGGAAAGAGCAAACTCACCCCAGGAGAGGTTTCAGGGCAATGTGACCGGGATGGTTTATCCTCCTCTTCCTTCCCTGCTAACCCATCTCCCAGGATGACGGGATGTTACGAAGTCTCCTGTGCACTTGGCGCTGCACAAACATTGAAGCAGGGGTCCAGGATCCACTTAAGCAGATAATCAGAGCGACAAGATGCTTTCCTGACCCAGCACACGCGATAACCTGGAAAGCAGAAGAGCTGGTGAGATGGCCGAGCCTCCTGCCCTCACGGGAGCTGTGCACCTCCCACACCTCACATTTAACACCCTGACAAGCCATGGCCCAACCTCACGAGCCTGCCCACAGCCTCGCTTGTGCCAGGCCATCTCGGAGGCCTTTCCAAGAAGATATCCCTCTCAGACTCACCACGAGGAGCCCAGATTTTGAAGCAATTTAGGCACCTTCCTGGGGTGCCACATTGTTTGTGTTATGTGTCACAGCAATTCACGGCTCCGCAGACAGAGCCTGTAGCCACTAACAAATTAAATAGTCCTCACTCAGGCTAAAGCCACACTGTTAAGTGCTTTCTTCCTTCCCAAACAGGGTGACCACATCTAAACTACTTTTTAAAGAACAACCTGTGGTCCATCCCAGTAACCCCAAACTGCGGTGCCTGGGGTTGGGCTGGGCTAGGATGGGGCTAGTTGCTCGAGGCCAAAACTGTGCCAAGGATCTTTCTAACAATTCACTGGGATGCTTTGGGGTGTAACACAAGCCCCTTTCCTAGGAGCTCGACTCACCCCCTAACCCCAGCACTTCAATTTGGGGAGCAGTTACGCCAAGGTAGCTCCTAGTCTGGGCTCCTCCGTTACCGGCCTGAGGCAGGAGGAAAGGATAAGGGTTAACAGGGCCAGCAGGGACACCAAGACAAGAATTACGGAAGATTTATGTCTGACAACAGAAAAATAGCTTTCTGGTGGCAGGGATAGGCTCAGCGAGTTGCCTGGGGGGAGGTGGGTTGCCAGATCTGGAGGTCCTTAAGAACAGGATGAATAAGCATTGCTCAAGAGTGACTTGGGCTAAGCTGATGACTGGAGATGACTGGATAACCCTTTGGGAACCTTGCCAGCCCTATTTTCCATGAGTCCTGCACCCCCTTGGGCAACACCGGGGCATGATATCACACTGATCTGAAACTCTATGTAGCATTTGCCTGTAATATCCAGCCAGTCAGCTTAGTCCCCTGGCACCAGGAACACAGCAGGGGGGGTTGCATTCCCCCAATTCCCAAAGACAGCATGTGCATCTGGATGCCACAGCTCCTCTCCTCATTCCTCCCCTCCTGGAAGAGTGTCCCTCTGCAAACCCTGGCCAGAGGAGGAAGGGGAAAAAGGGGGAGCAACCATAAAACAGACCCAGGGATCTGCTCCTAAGGCAACCAATAACCCAATGGGGATAGAGCTGGGGTTTGCTGTACACACCAAGCTCATCCTGGACAGCAGCCAGCACCCCTTGCTCATGCCCCCATCTCCTTGGTTTGCTTATTTTCAAAACCTGTTTGCCTGGCTGTTCACTGCCTCCTTTTCCCTGCTCGCTCCACTCTACGCACATTCCCTCTACACCAGCTCCGTTTTGCAACCTCTTTCCCACACCCTCCCTTTCCCCAGAAAAAAACCCCCACGATGATTAAATGTGATTTTGCATCTCTTCCTCCAAGGCTCCCCCATAGGATGCGGCACCTCTCAGGAGGAGAATAGTTCAAAGCTTTTCTCTCTCGGTAAAAGCTGTTTGTTAAATCATCAAGTCTGTTCCACAAGCATTGAAGCTCTCCTCCTCGTTTGCTAATGGCTTTAAGCCGCTGGCCAGACGCTGTCGGTCTTCCTTCAGAAATGACTGTTCTTCATATTAAACCTCTGAGGAGTATTTGTTAAATGTTGTTAATGAAAAGAATCAACTCTGCATCACTAAACCTTCAAACGCTGACAGCAGTGGATGCACAGCAACGCTGTCCCTGCAGCTGCAAGGCTTTGTACAGCACCAGAGGTAGGAGTGCAGCTTCGTAAGATTTTTAGCCCGGTTTCTTAGCTTGGACTAAGGCAGCCTTGCGGGTCTAATCACTTCTTAATCAGCTGGACCTTTCAACCAGCCTTGGCAAAAAGATAGAAATCTCAAAGATATTGCACATCAAAATATTCTCTGCAAATAGGAGCTAGGTATCAGAAATGTAAACGAGTGCCCTGCACTAAATTGGGTACACTGGTAGTCACTGGAGAATCCACAAGGAAGAGAGTTCCATGGGCTCTGTGTGGAAGCTCACCATTGAAATGATGCGATTTACTCAACCTCCCTGCCCCTCGCACCCTAAATTAGGCAAGAGTAGGACCTGCCCCATCACCCCTTTTACCCCTCCCCAGCAAGTTATTTAACAGAAGTGGAAGACTTGAGATTAATTTTAAGTCCCTGTTTCAAGCAGCAATAGAAAATGATGGGTTAGGGTTGACCTGAAAGTTTTGGGAGATGGCTGCAGGGCTGGGAGGAAGGGGTCAGCCTGAGGCTGCAGGTTGGGGATTTGGGTTCCTCCAAACCCCGTGGCCGCGGAACTGTACGCTGCAGTCACTGAGCAAAACCACTGGCTGAACATGAGCAGATATTACCCTGAAAGGGTTAAAATAAAGGGTTGGTGTGATACCGGCCCTTGTGCTCTGCCAGTTAAAGCAGCAGAGAGTTTGTAACCTGCTAATCTCATCTGCGAAGCTCCTGGATCTTTCCAGCCAGCTAGAGAGCCGAACGGGTGTTCTCCACAGCTTGGCCTGTTGATGTCCGAGTCAAGCTGTACTTAACAAGCACTGAGGAGTCCAAAAAGGAGCACGCACCACAGATGTAAGGAAAAAAGAGCTGTAAGTAACAGCAAATCAAGACAGAAAAAGGATTGTTAGTGCACAGGGGTTTTGTGGTGTCTTTTTAAAAAGACCCACCGCTGGATCTTGTGGGGTGAGGGTGGAAGGGATGGCAGGGTTAGGTTAGAGGTTGGACTCAATCATCTTAAAGGTCTTTTCCAACCAAAGTGATTCTATGATTCTATTCTATGATTCTATGATTGATTCGATTCTATGATTGATTCGATTCTATGATTGATTCGATTCTATGATTGATTCGATTCTATGATTGATTCGATTCTATGATTCTATCCTACGAAGGGGGAGCAGGAGGCTGGAAGCGGCTGGAGGGCTCTGTCACGTCCCACAGAAGCACAGGGGGGGCCGCTGAGGGCTCCCATCCAAGAGGGATGGCCGTAAACCCTCTGAGGCACCACAGGGATTTGAAACAACTCCACAAAACTCAGGCCAGCAGGAAAAACCTGAGATTGCCTTCACCAAAGCATCCAGCAAGGCTGAAGCAAAAGACACCCCCCACCACCACCACAGCCAACTGTGGAGGAACTTCCCTACCATGGGCCACGGCCTAGAGAAGCGCAGTTTGCTGAGGGAGAAGGCAGCCACCGTGCCCTACGCCCTCCCTGGGGCAATGGGGGGGGGACATAGGCCTCCTTCGGGGACATAGAATCATAGAATGTTTTGGGTTGGAAGGGACCCCTAGAGGTCATCTAGTCCAACCCCCCTGCAGGAGCAGGGACACCTTGAACCACATCAGGTTGCTCACAGCCCCGGCCAACCTGGCCTGGAATGTTCCCAGGGATGGGGCCTCCACCACCTCTCTGGGCAACCTGTTCCAGTGTTTCACCACCCTC
>NW_009260797.1:49281-49667 GCF_000687185.1 Egretta garzetta
CTCAGCTCTGCCCGCAGCCTTCTCTTCTCCAGGCTGAACACCCCCAACTCTCCCAGCCTGGCCCCAGAGCAGAGGGGCTCCAGCCCTCGGAGCATTTTAGTAGCCCTCCTCTGGCCCCGCTCCAACAGGTCCATGTCCTCCTTGTGCTGAGGGCTCCAGAGCTGGACGCAGGGCTCCAGGGGAGGTCTCCCCAGAGCAGAGCAGAGGGGCAGAATCCCCTCCCTCGACGCTGGCCATGCTTCTCCTGATGCAGCCCAGGGTAGGGTTGGCTTCTGGGCTGCCAGCGCCCATGGCCGGTTCATGTCCAGCTTTTCATCCCCCAGCACCCCCAAGTCCCTCTGGGCAGGGCTGCTCTCCATCCTTTCTTCCCCCAGCCTGTATGGATA
>NW_009260797.1:50581-53446 GCF_000687185.1 Egretta garzetta
CGGCCCCCCCCCCCCGACAGCATCGGGGGTGCGAAGGGGGGGGGGCAGCGGGACGGGTGCCCCCTCCATAGAGCACCGGTGAGAGGGTGGGCTGGGGAGGCGCCGAGGCTGGGCGGGAGCGGGCTGCTCGCCCGTTCTCAGCCCCACACTCATCCACGGGTTTTAATGAAACACCCCCCTGTGGGGCAGCTCTGGCTTTTCTCCTTCGATCACCTCCTCTGAACCCCGAAATGGCGAACGCCCAATTATTTTTCTAATACTTGCCCCAAAAGCGAATGGTTACGGCGGCGGTGCCCGTCGGAAGGGCTGGGTTTCTGCCGCGTCGAGAGAGGAAAGCTTTTGCGCCGTGGGAAGTTCCCTTGTTGACATAAAAGAGAAAAAAAAAAACCCCAAGGTCCATCGTTTCTTGAGTTCATGGCTTTTCGTCACGCGTTTCCTCCCCGCCTCGAGAGCCGGCAGCCTTCCTCATCTCCTAGAAACCCGTTCCCAGCGTTTTTATTCCTCGTCTGAGCCGGCGGCGTTGCTCCTTACCGGGGCGAGCCGAGGCGCTGCGGAAGATGCCCACCTTGGTGCTGTCAAAACTCCCGGTGTGCCGGGATCTTCTGCTGGTTGCCGCCGTGCCTGTTGGTTGGAGAGGTGATGCGGCAGCGCCGGCGGCGATGGGCCGCCTACGCCGCACCTACGCGACTGCTTCACCGACAGAGCAGCGCTGGTGGGAGCCCTGCAGAGCAGACGAGGCTTTAAGCTACGGAGAAACGTCCTTTCAGCCATCCAGCCATGCCCTAACCGTTCCTTTTCGAGCGCGTTACTGGTCTCCTGGTTCATGCTTGTGTCAGCACCCGCTAATTTGCTGTGGGAAAAATTGGCAGGGTGAGCTTAAACAGCTTAAATTGGTGGTTTGAACTAACCCCGCTAACCTTTGCTGGAAGCAAACTGGGAAGCCTTCGCGCAGAAGGATTTGCTGAATCAATGAACAGACGGGCTTGTCCGGAGGGAGCCGAGCCAAACGGCTGGGAGTGGTTCCTCCTCCCTGGCCCGGCCGGAGGAAGGACAACCGAAACTCCCTGAGTCGATCTCCCCTCCAAGGCCGTGGTTTCAGTCGTGCTTAAACAGACTCAGCTTGGTCCAGCCTAGCTTGAACGAGAGTATTCAGCCACGCTGCGGGAATGTTTATGCCGTGCCTTGGCTGGTTGGGGTTTTTTTTAATCAATTTTAATTCTCGATGCTTGTCTCGAATTGTCTTGAGATGCGTGTATCTTGCAGCAAGGCACGCGGTCATCATGTTGGTTGTCGTTTTCTACCTGCACGAACTTCCTAAAGCTCTGGAAATGGCTTGGAGAGACTCGTGGAGGGTGTCACTGCTGAGAAGCTTAGGGTGTACCCCCCAAACGCGGACGGACACCTGCACCTGAGTGTCACCTTGTACCCCTTGAGCACGGCTTTGTCAAGGGCACTCTAAATTGGGCTAGACTAACCCCTCCGCGCGCTGTGCGCCAGTGGCGTTTCGTACCATCGACCTCGCCGCCGTAAAATTGCGCGTAGAGATGTAGAGCGGTTGACTTCACGGCTGATGAGGTGAGGTAAAACGAGCTGTAATCCTGAAGGGCATTTCGGCTGCGTTCCTAGCCTAGGCTCCGGCTCGTCCTTAAGCGGCACCAGACGGCTGTGTCGGGCAAAAAGCTGTGGAGGTAATTGGCTACTTACGTTGTAAGTTGGGCTAATAGTGTGGAAATCAAAGGTGGTTGAGCCATTACAAGTGGTAACCTACTACATGCAGAGAGGGAGGTTTATCTTGACGTTGATGAGGCTTATCGGAGAATCCCAGCGTGGCTGAGCTTGGCAGGGACCTCTGGAGTCCCGACCCCTGCTCAGAGAAGGGCCACCAGGAGCAAGGTTGCCCAGGACTGTGTCCAGTTGGGTTTTGAATGGCTCCCAAGGTTGGAGGCTCTGCAGCTTCTCTGGGCAACCTGTGTCAGTGCTTGAGCACCCTGACAGTAAAAAAGTGTTTTCCTATGTTAAATGGAACTCCTTGTGTTTCAGTTTGTGCCCATTTCCTCTTGTCCTGTCTGGGCACCACTGAGAAGACCCTGGCTCTGTCTTCTCTGCTGTCTTCCAGCAGGTATTTAAACACATTGGTCTGATCCCCCCAAGCCTTCTCTTCTCCAGGCTGAACAATCCCAGCCTCCAGTCACTTAATGATCTTCATGGCCCTTCACTGATCAAGACAAACGTCCCCTGCTCTCCACTCATCCACTAAGCCAGTCATCTGATCGCGGAAGACTGCCATGGTGGTTAAGCATGCTTTCCTTCTCATAAATCCAAACTGACCACTTCCCATGCACCCCCTTGTCCTTGTCTAGAAGTGGCTTTCAGGAATAGTTGCTCCATCACCTTCCCAGGGATTGAGGTGGGGCTGGCACTGCCGTTCCTCCTCCTTGCCCTTTTTGAAGGGAGGAGTGATGTTTGCTTTCTTCCAGGCCTCAAGAACCTCTCCCGGTCACCATGACCTTTCAAAGATAATCAAGAGTGGCCTTGCAATGACGTTGGCCAGTTCTCTCAGCACCCATGGGTGCAACCCATTAGGTCCCATGGACTTGTGTATGTCTAGTTTGTTTAAATGTTCCCTAACCTGATGCCCCCTCCAATGAGGGTGGGTCTTCCCTGCTCCAGACTTTCCCCCTGGTCTCAGGGGCATGGGATTCCTGAAGCTGGTCTTAGAATCACAGAATGGTTTGGGTTGGAAGGGACCTTCAAAGATCATCCAGTGCATTCCCCTGCCATAGGCAGGAATGTCTTCCACTAGATGAGGTTGCTCAAAGCCCCATCCAACCTGACCTTGAATATTTCCCATGATGGGGGATCCAC
>NW_009260797.1:54071-55349 GCF_000687185.1 Egretta garzetta
GGCAGAGGCGGTGCTGAGGGCCAGGGTTTGGGGGTGGGATGGCAGGGGTAGGGGAACGGTTGGGCTGGGGGAGCTTCAAGGGCTTTGCCAACCTCAACGATTCTGTGATTCTGTGATCTGGACCTACCCTCTTCCAGTTTAAAACCATCCCCCCTTGTCCTGTTGCTACAGGCCTTGGTAAAAAGGCCATGATAAGGTCTCCCCAGAGCCTTCTCCAGGCTCCAACCCCAACTCTCCGAGCCTCTCTCCACAGGAGGGATGTTCCAGCCCTCTGACCATTTTCGTGGCCTCCTCTGGACCTGCTCTAGCCGTAAAGACAGAGGACAGGAGCCACTGAACATCTCGGCCTTTTCTGCATCCTTTAGCATCAGGTCCCCTGCCCCACCCAGCAGCAGACCCACATTTTCCCTTTGCTGCTGATGTAGAAGCCTTTCTTCGCGTGGCCTGGGTTTGCTTGCCTGCTCCTGAGCAGCCGATGCCCTTCGAGCTGCCCTGGCTGCCTTCAGCCTGGCCTCCATCTGCTGCTCCAGAAGGGTGTGGGTGGCCCACAGGTCCCATGTCCCCTCTGCCTGCTCTGTGGGCATCTCTACGTACCATACAGCACCTGGAAAGGCACCCTAGATGCTGGTGTAAAACCAAATTTTGAGCTTAAGATGCAGTACTGGCTGTTATACTTCGCTAAGTAAGGTTTCTTATATTAAAACAGTTGCCTGGTGAAAGTCTTGGAAGGCAGATAGGTGCAGCAGATGGGAGGCTTGGAGACTGCGGGGATGTTTTTGAGGATTCAGCTCGCCAAACAGAAGAAAGAACATACCATGTTTGCGGCGAGGTGCTCAGCCTGATTTGTAAGAAAATATGTACGTTCACATTTCTCCTGAGGAAGGTGGAATACGCGCTGAATCAAGACAAAAGAAGAGGATCTTGAGAAAAAGGACAAGCAGATGAGATCGTGGCTGCACCTTCTCAGACAGCAGGCACAAGGCCCACCTTCAGCGTCAGATCCTCACCCGCACTGATAGATTTTTGCCTGTCAATCCTGACATTGCCATCCCAGATTATAGATGACTTCAGGGAGCTTGGAAAATTGCTGAAGGACAAGCGCTCCCCTATGAAAGGGGAAACAGAAATTCAGTTTTCCAAGGGAAGGGCTCAAGCTGTTCAAGAGCTTTAAACTCCTCACGTGAGAGTGGTCTGGGAGGGAGGGAATAAATGGCTGCTTTTGGAAGGGAGAGAAGTCTGCTCCCCTACAGAATCACAGAATTGCAAGGGTTGGAAGGG
>NW_009260798.1:0-3509 GCF_000687185.1 Egretta garzetta
CTAAACACTCGTGGCCTCTTCACATCCTTCACACTCGTGGCCTCTACATGGACACTACTGCCAGTCACCTTGCTGATGAACCGCCAACTGCCATAGCCTTAGGGAAAAGTCACTTTGTCTCCAGTTGTATTATCAAAATCCCATGCTTACAACTACATTCCCTGTTGCAAGAATGAATAGACAGGTATTACCCAAGTCAAATGTTCCTCTTCAGTGGCCTGGCATGAAATGGCATCATGGTCCCCTACTCCCACTCCCAGAGCATCGAGGGGGAAATAACCCAGTACAAAGCTAACAGTCCTTTCACAGCAGCTAGGTAGCCCCAGCAGAAATTATTTACCGAGGAATCCTGAATCACGTAGGCCCATTTCCAGTTCCCTTTTCCACACAGTTCTTCAGACCAACCTGATCATCAGTGTGTCTCTGTATTTACTGTTAATAAACTGGGATTGGTTTATGCTGTCCTCTAATTGTCAGGAGTTGCAAGGCTGTGTCCTGGAAGCGCACCGATATTTCAGAGAGGCTGGGCTTTAAAGCTTGGTTTGTTTCTTGGCATCTGCAATGGAGCTGAGCCTTCTTCAATCAAGAAGAGGACGTATTTGGTTTTGTGTTTTTTTTTTTTTTTTACCTATCTGTTTTGGGGCAAGGAAGAAGTTACTTTGAACACGGGCTGAATTTAACCTCCTCTCTATAAGTGATTGGCTATATTGCTTTTCAGCTTTATTCCCAAAACAAAATCCTGCACCTGCATTTTGCCATCTGTCACATGAGGGGCCCAAGTCACTGTGAGAAAAGTCAGCTTTCATTTTGGACATGGAAGACAAGATGTGTGGATGTTCTCAGCATGCAAACAGGAGCAATACAGAAAAATGTGTACCAGAATTGGAGGGAAAAATGATGGATCACTGGCTTTTGCAACTTCTCTCTACTTCTTTATGTCCAGATTATCTTCCCTGATTAAGCCTTTCTTGGTGCTGTAGCAGAACATTTATCATCTTAGAAGTTTCTCGCTTCATTAAAAGTTACTAAGGCTCAGGTGGCCCATGGCAGAGCGCATGGAAACTTAGAATCATAGAATCGTTTAGGTTGGAAAAGACTCTTAAGGTCATCAAGTCCAACCGTTAAGCTAACACTGCCATCCCACCACTAAACCATGTCCCTAAGCACCTTGTCTACCCGTCTTTTAAATACCTCCAGGGATGGGGACTCGACCACTTCCCTGGGCAGCCCGTTCCAGTGCTTGACAAGCCCTTCAGTGAAAAAATTTTTCCTAATGTCTAACCTAAACCTGCCCTGACAGAACTTGAGGCCATTTCCTCTTGTCCTGTCGCCCGTTACCTGGGAAAAGAGACTGTCCCCCACCTCACCACACCCTCCTTTCAGGCAGTTGTCGAGGGCAATAAGGTCTCCCCTCAGCCTCCTTTTCTCCAGACTAAACAACCCCAGTTCCCTCAGCTGCTCCTCATAAGACTTGTGCTCCAGAACTTCAGTGATTTCATAAATAATGCTCAGCTGCTTAAAGGCCCGAAGTGATGAAAGGCCAGCCAGGAAGGGCCGAGGCTCTTGACACTGCTCTGGGTTCATTTGTGTGTTGAAGTGCGGCATTAGGAGTAGGGTAGCCTAGCCAATTCCCTTTCAGCAAAGAGCAATTCTGCTGGCATCTGCACTGTTTTTACTCAGAAAAAGTATAATTAGAACAAAACCCCAAACTACTGACATACACAGTGTGGTTGTAGAGCATCATAAATGTCTTATCCACAAATAAAATGGTACGACTCCCAGATTGAAGTTTGTCTTGTTGGTTTCTGCACTGGCTAGACTTCTGAAAGATGGTGGAATCAGAAGTTAGAGCATAAAACTCAAAATTACTTGATGGATGTTATAAACCATGCAAGAAGATGTTAAGCTAGTATCTAGATAAACCAGGAAGCTGGCCTCTTCACCCCCATAATAATCATGACTTAAATTATAACAATAGCTAACAACTCTACCAAATATTTGAATTCTGTTCCATTTCTCATCAGAGACTGTTTCCGCTCGGATCCGGACAATTTTAATTGAATGTGAGCTGGCGCCGTTTCAGGGAAGCAGGCTTGAAAATCAGAAGTGCAGTTCCAGAGGGCAATCCCACCCCATAAGAGCTACACAAAAGACTCTTAAGCCTGCCTTTTCAAAGACCTTGAGTGTTTGCACTTCCTAGATTTAAGCTGCATTTACGCCCGACTCCTGTACGCAGGATGACTTAGGACAAGCAGAAGAAACACGCACAAAGCAAGAAGGCTGTTGCTGTTTGGCGTCAATAAACACGCACTTTCACGCACTTTGCACTCGCAGCTTTATCATGGAAATCATTCCGCACGCTCCTACTGCTAATGATCTGATTGTTAGGAGAAAGGCGGACCCCAGTCCTATTGACTGTTTACATCTTAATGTGCCCTGTTTTTGAAATCTACTTCCAAACTAACTGAGGTTCTATTGTGTGATACTTCCTCCGCAGCATCACACATTTGCAATCAGCATCAGCTCCTCAGCCATAATCACTTCCCGCCTTGGCTTCTGTTCAGCACTGCAGCTCGCCGCAAAACCGAACTCCCGTAAATCCAGTCTGTATAGATGAAATGGTATAGACACAGTGGAACTTAGGTGGCAGTTGGCAAGTGGTTTTATTCATTGGAAATGCTATAGACTGAGTTTGAAATGGTTGTAAAGAGCTAGGGTTGTTATTGCTGTGTGTTTTTTCCTGCTCTTTTGCTTGTATGTTGCCTTGAATACAATTTTAGCAATCTATCCCCTGTATCGGAGGACACCACATCACCTGCATGTCCCATTGGTGCAAAATACTGCAGATGCTTGCCATATGCCACCAGCAACTCCGGTCGGAGTGTTTGCAGAAACATCACGGCATTCATCTGCATAGAGGTGTCCATCTGCATCATAAGCGGAGTTGAAGTCTGAAATTATACAAGTGAGAATTCCCAAAGACTTAAGGACAAAAAACCAAAGCAAGAACCATATAACATTTTAGGATAGGAAGCTTCGTCATGAAATTCTAGTGCCTTAAAATAGTTCCAAGTAGAGAATGTTTTCTCACACTTTCGCAGTATTTCTCCTAATATGAACGACACGCACAATAATTGTATCTGTGTTAAAGAGAACTTCGCTATGATGAGCACTGCTGTGAAACCTAACTTTGCCCACATTCAACAGCAGCTTCCTATCCTGCTTACTTCTATTTATTTTTTATGGATTTCAGTACTTCAAATCCAGCTTTTTTGATTTCTCTGTATAACTTCCACTCCAGTTTCCATGCAGAGCACTGTAATCATCACTGCAGGAAAAGTCGACACTGAATCAAAGATGAGATAAATCTAGAGCATACAACAAGAAGATGATGGTGGGACAACCATTAAGGATGTTTCAGTGGACAAAGCCGGTACATGCACACGCCCTTGTGCTCCCTCCAGTAACAAACACCTTTTATCTGAAAGTGCAAGCACAGGGCAAGAAGT
>NW_009260798.1:3553-13203 GCF_000687185.1 Egretta garzetta
GAGTGAAATTTCTTGGCACTCAGTGGCACCGCTACTGATGTAAGGCTGAACGGCAGCAGCACGTCGTTCAACGCAAGTTCCAGAGTTCCTGGAACGTGCTGCAAGGCTCCAGGAAGGAAGATGTTACTGCCTCGATAAGGTCAGGCTTTTAGAGCTAGTAAGTAGTTCTTGGCAAAAGTCTGAATGCTAGTTTTCAAGCTTTGATTTCTACCTGCATCAGCGGAGCTCTTATTTTCTTCAAGGAACATGCTGCTGCTGGAAGAAATGCCAGCATTTCTGCCATTACTGTAAAAATGACTGTAAAAAAAAGGCCCCTGAAAAGGACCCCAAGACAGAATATAGCACACTAGAAGAGGCTATGGGGAACAGGATTGCCAGGAAAAACGCCTGGCTCTTCACTATCTTTTGTCACATGTTTTTAACCTAAGCCTGGTACCAGTTTCCTCTCCCTCACCTCGAGGCTTGGTCTGTACAGATACCACCTCCTGGCACATCTGGGTTTTGTGGGTTTTTGTCTGTGAATAGCCGATACATGAAGTATGCCGTATTATTTAAGCAACAGGGGAGCTGAGACTGATTGCTATGACACAGCTTTTCTAGATCTTCACTGTGACTGAGGAACTCTCCTCCACTTAAAAAAAAAAAAAAGAATCCACAGACTTCTTTCCATGGGTCTAATCACTAAACTGCAGTTTCCCCAACTGGAAAGCAGAAACAAGAACACAATCAGTTAAAATTAGTAGAGTTGCATACACAGGTGCCAAAAATTGAGACGGAGTTAGTATTGTCTGCCTCCTTGCCTTGTGCTCTCTTCAGTTGGCATCGTGACTCCTTAGACCTGCAGCTCGAAGATGCAAAAGGGACAGACATTTTCAGAAGTGCCATAGACCAAATATAACGAGAAAGCACAATCCATCTTGATGCTTCACTGACATGAATCACATTTGTAGTTTCTAAGTCTCTCCAACTGGGGCTTCTACCTTGTTGAGAAGTGCCTTCGTGGTCATTGTCATTCAGTTCCTAAAGGAATATATTCGTGGATTGGTATGTGTCCTGTTAACTGTGGAATAAATTAAATTCTCTCTTACCAACGCACTGAGAACACAACCCTGGTATTTAGGATCATTTCTGTAGGGATCTGCAGAATAAGATTCTCAGTGGAGTGCAGCTTCATGCAGCAGAGGGGAAGAGGTGGAATTACGTTACCGTAGGTAGAAAGCACCTACTCAAGCATACAGATCTGGTACATTTGCTAAGGAAGTAGTATGGCAACAGCCATGAGATAAATCTGTCAAACAAACGACCCACGTTTTATCTTCAGCTCTAGCACAGCACGTTTGATAAGTCTCTCTGTTGCTTTACTTATAAAATGGGTTGGAGGACAAACGCTTACTCCAAGGGCTAAGCATAACAGGCTACAGTTGATAGTGAAGGTTGAGTCGTACAGAAATTCTCCACTGTGAATGTCCTGAAAACAGAATCCATGTTCTTTCAGTCCGGTAACCTGCCTGTTGACCACGTAATAGTTGAAGAACTTTGACTGCAAATATGTGAAGTGGACAGGGAGGCACTTCGCATGGATTGCATTTAGGAAAGTTGCCTGTCGACCGCAGAAGATGGCTTCCACATTACTTCATGCACACCAAATGAATTTAATTAATCCCTTTATAAGCCAGCTCAGTCATTTCACTGGAAGCATCCTTTTCCAGTACTAGTCAAGACTTGTCCTTTCACTCCAAGATCTCTATTAAACAAACAAAAGGAGGAAGTGACCAACCTAGGGCAATGCAGGAAACCTAACGGAATAGGACGATTACCTCCAATTCAGCGTTACTTCCTTTTGTCCTTAGCATCACCTTTCTCTGCCCTGCTCATTTTTGTAAAATCGGTTTATTGCTCTGCAAGGACACATTGGATTTTACTGAGCATCACCTGTAATTTATTGGCTCTTTAATCTAGGCCCTTTGCAGGAAAAGGCAGTTTCCAAGAACACTGTGGACTACGACCCCTTTTTCCCATCTCAGCAGGGCTCTTTGTGTACCCTGAGGCACCAGCTGACTGTCATATGGCCACAGTGGTCAGAATTCACTGGGAGTGCCTTCCAGTCTGAAAAGGGAGTTATCTTTTTTTTTTTTTTTCTTTTTTGAGAATACTTTTCCCTCCAGTGAGAACAAAGCAAAGGCTTTCTGCAGACAATATTACTCCTTGTCTCCTAGGAGACATTTGCTTTGCTACATCTGTGTGATTAGTGGGAAACAGCAAGAACTTTCGCCCCAGCCAGCTGGCACACGCTGACTGGCGTACCGCTGCCCAACACAGTAACGATCAGTGGTGCTTTTTCCATTCCAGTCTTCTTTAATACCTCCTCAGATGCAGAGAACTTCTCTCAAAAATTCAGCTCTGCTTCGTCCTTTCCTCTGTATTTTACCTCTTTATTACTTTCAACACTTTTGCTAGGCTCCCTGCGGTGTGGGTTCACCTAGAGTCAAGACAAATACACAGCCTTTACACTTGCTGAGCTTCCACCCTAGACAACAACTCCTCCTCCTCCGGGGACTAATATTCTCTATTTTTCTTTTTTAGAATGACTAATACAAGGCCATCACTCTATGTCCACTTTCTGGTTTCAGTCCCATTTATTTTTCCTATTGTGATTCATTTTATCAAAGTAAATTAATTATATAAAAAAACCTAACTTTCATTGGTGACCTATTTTTTAGCTGGACTGCACAATAGGTTTGATTCAATAAAAATACTGTTTCAGACTGGGTATAGCTCAACTTCCTGCATCACATACTGTTTTCCTGAGTCCTTTCTCTCCACCGTATACTTACAGGGACCTGGTTATCCACTATAGATTAGAGCTCCTGTAAATTCACAAGCCTGTAATTTCATCTTGTAATTTTAAAAGCATATTAGGCCCTAGATTTGATTTCAAGAAACCCCTTCTGGCTGTGTCTCCTGCCTTTGATCCCTCCACCAGTACATCCAAAATTTGATGTAGAAACTCACACAAAATTTGAGTGTAAGCCAAAACCTGCAAGTCTGAAAAGCTTTACATTGCTGCTGTCTAAGCATGAAGGTAAGCAAACACCATAGCTGCCAGTGTCAAGGTTTTAGACAGAACTTTGCTTCTGAGCAGGCTCCATCTTGGCAGGGCTGCTACTGCCCACAGCCCGTCAGACCCGTGAGCTGGCCATCCTTTGCCTATCTCACTGACAAAGATTGATTTGAAAATGCACTGCAAATCAACCCATTTGTGCAGTCAGTTTTTGTTAGGATCCTTTTCTGAAAGGCAGTTTAAACTTATCTTTCTCAGTCCCTCGGAGAACGCCCTAAATTCAGGTTGGCCTGGGAGTGGTGACACAGTTTAACTTCTTTAAGGTGTAATCCCTCACCCCCGCCCTGCACACACAATTTCACAGCAAGAGTGCATGCGAGAGCTGAGGCCACTCACCTGAAGGGAAGAAGACAGGGTTTGCAATCTGTGTTTTAACACAGAACTGTGTCAAACTATTATTTTCCAGATCATCTTTTTCCTGCTTCAGCAATTCCTGAACGACTTGGAATTCTCATCTGGTCACTCTCTGAATTGTACTGATCAGCATCACCGCCTTGGTTCCACAGCTTTGCATCTGAAACCATCACTTTAAGGACAGAGAAAATAGTTCAAACTAACATCAGCAGCTCATCATGTTCTAAGTCCTCAACCAAACACGGGACCGAGGAGTTGCACTGCAAGTGATGTGCTTGAGGCAGATGGTCTCCAGGTGCATCAACATGCCGTAACTCAGCTTCAAACATAATTCCTCAGCTGTAAAGCAACAGATTTCCTTAGTCATTCCAGTGCTTCTACAAGTATTCAACCGGTGTATTCCAACTATAACTCTCCTAATACACCCACGGCTAAGTAGTGCATTTAAAACCAGCTCATCCTGATTCTGCTCTTTGCCTCTCCATTTTTTTCTGCTGAGCCCTAAAGTAGCTAGTTACATCATCTGCTTTATTTGTCCTTTATCAACACAATTCACTTTCTGTACTTTCTTTTCTCTTGTGCAGATACCAGTTTCAGTAGCAAAAGGGCTTTTCATTATACACAATTTTGTTGACTGTTTAATGAAACCAGTTGATTCTTTTGACATAATGATTCATAACCAGACTTTACTGGCTTTCAGTAATCACAGAAAACCCCCAATTTGCCTTATTTGATGTCTGCTCAGCAATTCCCTGCAGAAATGTGGACAGAAAAATACAAGACATTACTTTACTAGGTCACAAGATGGATAAAGGAGAAAAAGAGGAGGTCTGTTATGGTTACATGTGATCCTTATCTTCAATATTACGGCAAATTTCATTCAAAGGAAGTAATTTCTCTATCTATCTCTATCACGATTCTGAGAATGAGTTGGTCTGGAATTTAATGGGCTTCAAAAAATGTGTCTGTTTGGTTTAGGTAGTGTTCCTGCTCAAAAGCCTTTCTTTCTCCAGTTTAATTTGTCTGCAAGCATTAAGGCACTAAGAACTCCCGCACCTCTAGTATAGCCTTGGGGACTAGATAAACAACAAAAATCCCTAACATGCATAAGTCATGACTTTGACTGTGAAAGCTTTTAACGTTCCTGCTTTCTACACTACACACACAAAATCACAAGAAACAGTTTTCTACTTCCAGCCAGAACTACATTTAGAGATGGTTAAATTGACTGTTACACAATCTGCCTCCAAATAATCCTGAGTTAACACAAAAAGCCTTGGTTTACTTTTAAGAGTGAGATCTTATTTTAAGAACAGTATCAGGACTATCACTGATATTGCTTGAAATCCCAGTATCTATTTTACAGAAACTATGCAGCATGAAACCCCAAAGGAAATTCAATGAAAGCATCTTTAGTAAAACGTACAAACTTTAATTTACATGCAAAACTACAACATATTCAGAATAAAAAACTCGTGACTAAACAAATTACACACAATTTGTAAAAATCTTCTGCGTTGTTAAATAGGTCTGTACAACCAAAGATTTACAAAGTCCCTGTGCATTTTCATCTTCTCAGTGCACAACTGAGTTTAAAGGTTCTGCTCGAATATTCCCCAAGTCAAGAGCTGAATCTGTCTCTTCATCAATTTCACCAATGACAGCACTGCAATGAAAAACAGGTTATCATTTGTTGAAATCCCCTGGTGCAAATCGGAGTCACAAAATTAACTTGCTAGTGAAGATACCCCCCCCCCCTTTTTTTTTTAAGTTGTAGAGCTCTATCCTTTGAACGTCAAATTTTGATGGCTATAAGTAGAGTCTAAAAGATTTTTTGGGGGGGTGTTTTTTGTTGGGTTGTTTTTTTTTTTTTTTTTTCCCTAAAGAAATAGGTTATAAGAACTAAATACTCCCAGTCTGTTTTAGGCAGTAGGTTAGCCTTTGCAACAAGAACTGGAAGCCTTTCAGAAAGAATAGCTTTTCAGGAGTAACGTCTAACTGTAGCAATTTGTAAGCACATACAGCATCGGATAAGCAACACCATTTCCTTCAACACGGCCCAGTGAAATCTTATTAATTTATCCATGGGAGAATATACAGTATTACACCTATGCTATGTTAAGAGTTACCGGGACTAAAACCCTAGCGTACTCAGTGAAACTGCCTTAAAGAGAAAAGAAGGTGAAGGTAACAGAAGTCATGCTAGCTCAGGGTGAGAACTAACCCAGAAGGAACATAAGAACAAAGAGTCCAATCTTTCTAGCACCACTTCAGAGACTTATGAGCTAGTGGCTGTATCCACAAAATTACTTAACAGCTGCCAGAAACTATGTTATATTAATCCATCCAATTGCTTTCTGAACAAATTTGTATTTTTGGTCTTTGCTACATCCTGCAGCAATGAGTTCCACAATTAAGTTTTAGGGTGCGCAGTGAAATACCTTTATACATAACTTGTTGTCAGATTATCTTCCTTTTTCAAGAACAGAAAAAGCTAGATGAAATTAAATGAAGCAATTATCTCCCCATCTCCTTAAACCACTCCCGATTCCACAGCAATCAATTACTTCTATAGCTGTCATCAAAACATTCTTTTATAGAAAGTATTCTAATTTTTTTGTAAACATGACAAACTTGGAAACATTCATTACAAGGAATAATTCAGTATTCATGCAACTTTTAACATACTGAAATTTAGCATCATTATAGGAAGAAGAGTATTAAACAATTATTTGGCTTTTTATACACTTTTGTACTGTTAGAATGAAAAGTTACTGTTAGAGTAGCATGCTTAGCTGTACCTTTGTATGACTGTCATTTTATTCATTTTTGCTGAAAAGCTTAAGTGATGAAAGCTTTCCAAAATTATCTGCTCTCTCAATGTTAGATAAACACACTTAGACATAAATCTAAGTCATGACATTTCTTTGTACAGAAACATGCATTAGAATTAGTGTTAAAATTCCTATCCAGGCTTGCATGTTGGTCACTGTGACATGCTCGGTTTCTAGTTGTGATTAAAAAATAATCTCCTTTTTTGCCTTCAGTTTCAGAATGCTGCTGCAAAAATTATCTTCCCAGCAGGCCCACTTACCAGGCCTTCTTTCCCTTCTCTTTTAACCCTTCCATCTGTTTGGCACATCAGCTGCTTTTCTCTGCATTTAATGAGCTTTTACTATCATTCTGTCATGGCATTTTACATCAAATATCAACTCACACCTTTGACCTGTCACTACATTGGCTTCAACTGTCCAGCTGTTACAGTGTCAAGCCAGAACTTTCATGCATTTTCCAGATTATAAAGTGTTTTCTGAGAAAATCTCATCTAAAAAAAAATCCTGTTAAAAGTTAACTTTGTATACCAGATTGCTGACTTGTTGCACACGAGTTCTATCTCATCTTTTATTCATTCTTCTTTCTTTTCGTCTGTTGATGGATCCTGCCATCACAGACTGGAATAAAGAACATCTACGCAATGCCTAGACTCAAGCAAGGAAAATGCTGAGCTATTTACTGACCCTTCCTAGATTCTTATCAGTATATGAGCTGGTTAATTTACAGCTCAGTAAATCTAGACCAACAACATCTTAACATTACCATGCAATCACTTCTGTAACAGAAGCATAGCTATTTGCTATTTAATTTGCCTCAGCTCTGATAGTACAATCAGTGCTACCCACAGATACAAATACATAAGATGTCTGGGGCTACCAAGATGTATAAAGATAGAGAAGATATACATATATGCACACACTGAATTTCTATTAATTAAACAAGAATATGCTATACTTACACATTATCGCCTCTTACGATGTATAATCCCAGCACTACTTGCTCAACTCCTTGTGAAGAGCTGAACACTCGTTCATGGCTTTCATCCAAAATCAAGTTAATGGTCTGATCAAAACCTTTGAGGGTTCCCTGAAAAAAACCCACATAAAAATAAAAGCACTCCAATGACTTTTAAAAATCTATCATCTTTGCTCTCAAGGGTATCTTAAACAAGGTGGCAATACTAAAGTACTAAAGAACAGATGCTCTGTTTATGTTTATTGTTAGGCTTATAACACAAACAACTGGAGAATGAAAGCTTAAAAGCAAATAATTGATTTTAAAAAAAGAAGTATCTCTATTTACTACCGAGTTTTCATGTGAACAGCTACAGTAATCTTTAGCATTAAAAAAAGTTAAGTTTCCCTTGTACCTCCAGACAACTAATTTTCCTATTTCTACACTTCTACTAAGTCTTCCTTGTATGCAAGTTTCTAGAAATCAGATAACTAAATAAATCAAAGAGCAGGAAAAAAAAAATTCTTTTGGTCAACAGTACTGAAAGCATTCTTAACATGTGATTTTAAGTGGCATCTCTTTGAAGGAGATTAACTTCGTTCCACAAAATTACTCAAAAACACCACCAAAACACACAAGAGGAAGAATTTCTGTGACACTTCAATATGCATTTGGAAAAATAACATAACCGATTTGTGGAATTTACCATCAGTAATTGATTAAGAAATTTAAATTCACGTAAGACACCACTGTTCAAACAGTAGTAATACCCATTTATGCCACCTAACTATGTAACGATGAGTCACGTACACCAATTCCATTCAAATCTGTTTGGTAGAAAGTACCTCATGTCACAACACAAAGTTTACCAGACTGACTTCAACCACACAGATTTGGTGAAGCTAGTAATTTTCTCCTAAAAGTACCATTTTCTCTTTCCAGTGGCTGCACAAAGCTAAGTACAGACAGACTGGAAGATATAATCCTCATGCAAAGACCATACTATTAAGTTAAACTCAAACCACAAGAGAATAAAAGAGAGGGGAAAAAAAAGAATACAGGAAAAAAAACAACACAGAAGCAATAAGCCCCAAACATTATACAGTCTATTATATAATAGTTTGCCAGTCCTCAGCTTTTCAGGCTTAAACAGAATCCCGTAAAAATTCTTCCACAATTATCAGCTGATGCTTTTCTATAATCATATGGAAGAAACGGTTTTAGCACGAAAGTTGCAGAGCTTACTGAGGATAGAGGACATTTTAGCTGGAAACCAAATGGCTGAATAGAAAGAGAAATGCCTTTTCTTGTGCATTCCTACAGAAAAGTCCATATGACAAAAAGTCAAAGCATTTGCATGCACAACTTTAACAAAGGACAAAGCTGACAGGCAACAACCAGCAACTGTTTAAGTCATACAACACAAAATAAAGGCCATAAAGCTTTAAAAAAAAAACAATTGTAAATGTGTGAACATATAAATGATAATATCTTAGCATGGTTTCTCTATTGCCATGATGGAAATTCTTTACAGGGGCAAAATATGATGTGAAAAAATATAAGTCTCACCACAATCATTCTTCCATCAGAAGTAATTACCGCAACAGTACCTAATAGTTCATTAAGGAAATTATTAGATATCTGAAATAGAACCATTAGCATTTTCTGAAACATTCATACGCTATGTGAGTTTAAAGAGCCATTAAGAGCCTATCAGCATTTCAGTTTTTAAAAGAAAGCAGCATGGTTGATATTAACATTTGACAACACAGTATTTTTTATGACATTCTGTTTTGCAATTTCATGTTACCCAACCATTGACCCAACCAATGAAGAGTCATACACTAGCGTGAACACCATTAAACACAGACTAAAGAGTTCACCTCTCTTACTAACTGCACTACCCCAAAACTGAAGCAACAGTTTTATAAACACTAAGTCCTTGAAAACAGCTTAGCAGTGGGGATCCCAAGTCTGGCACTGTATATCCAGTCACTGTGCAGGTGCGACTATATCAGTTTGATGATCACATATCAATCACGCTGAATGATTTTGGGTTAGTACTTTACCGTTTGTCAACAGAACTGAAAATGCCTATAGATTATTAGGAGTATAAAAAAATAGTAAGAAAAGGGTTCCAACAACACCAACTCTCAGCTTTTTGAGCAAATGATGTAAAGCTGATAACTAAGCACGTGTTAAGAGCCCTTTAAGGGGCCAGGCCCATTGTGAATCTCGCTCCTCATCACAGGTTTGCAGCACTCGGGGCCATAGGGGAGCCCCCTCTCTGGGGTCTCCCGTAACTTCCACCTCTCCTGCTAAGCCAGCCCCACGCAAAGAGAAACGGGAGAGCCACCCAGGAAGGGCCACAGCAGCGCAAGGGCCC
>NW_009260798.1:13896-72204 GCF_000687185.1 Egretta garzetta
CAGGAGGGCTGTTTCCGTACCCAGCCTAAGGGGTGACTTTCAGGGCCTCGCTGCCTGGGTGTAGCGTTTCTCTTGCTAACACGGGAGCCACATAGCCCTCCCTTGAGTCGGAGGGGCTCGCAGCAGGGCTGTGGGATGGGTGCCCGGGGCCAGCCTTGCAGTGCTTTTGATTGAAGTCCTATGGAGAGGTGCTTTCTGTAGGAGATGGTGGGTGTGGGGAAGACGAGGCTCCGGGAAGGTGGTTTAGTTGTGCCCTGATGCCGTGCTGTAATGTGCGAGGCACCGAGCTGCCTGCTTGGGCCCAGGCTGCAGTCTGCAAGTGGAGAGTTGTGCCACTGCTTTAAAGAGAAATGCAGTGGTCAAGCTCTGCAGGCCAAGCACAACTGCACATCTTTTTAAAAAGAGGTGCAGTGCTAAGTAAGTGGTGATTCTTAGGCAAAAGTTTGGATTTTATGCTTACAGGAATCTCCTTTTGCCATAATCTGTAAATATGGGAATGGCAAATAAGGATGCTCTGAAGGACTCGTGCTTTTTCGTTTTTGTATGACTTTACCTGTCACTAGCATTCTTCCCTTTTGGTGGCCTGATATTTCTTCTGATGCATCCCTGATTATTATTGCCCTCCCATGCTTTCTGGTCACTGTACCAGATACACGCAGATAGACTGTACGTGATACACACAGTGTTGCCTCAGTCTCCTTAAGAGTCCTGTGAGAGAGAGGAGTGTATGAAATCTGCTAGATTCAGTGGCAGCCCTGGCAGAGAGTTCTCAGGAATGTGGGAAGCTGGACTGGTGCTTCACACAAGAAGAAGTATCTCAGGGAAATTAAGTTCAGGTATTCAGAGAGAGAGAACCAAGTTAAGCTACAAAACTTATCCTGGTGCTTTAGCCATCTTTGCCTGTGGGAGATAATGTTGTTAGTACACAACAGGCTTTCAGAAAGTGCAATATGTTGTACATACAGGCATCCGCTGCGTTGCAATATATTCAGCCATGAATGCATCCCTCTAACAGTATTTAATAATATAGCAGTCTGTTGGTGATACCTAAAGTCTTACACAAGTATGATAACAGTCTATCTGCCAAGCTTCTCAAAGCATGAAGTCAATGCTTTTTCAGCATCACTGCTCAAATAGTCTTCATGGAGTCACATTAAAATAAATTTTCTTCCACTTGCTTTTTTGACAGTACTGGCTATTCATTGCACTGGATGCCAACTTTTTCAGATGTAACACTGTGTGGGAAATACTCCTTCAAAGTATAAAACAGTGGGCCATTTCCAGTATAGCATATTGTGAAATGAAATGTTACATAAATTCTGGATTAAAAAATACTTATTGTAAGTTCATGACCTTCAGTAGACAGAAAATTAGCTTGGGACTTAGAATATGGAATTCCCCTTTTTGTCAGTTTTTGGATGTCACTGAGAAAATGCACTGAGCAGACATTCACAGGAGAAAGCTCTCACAAATAATATTTGGAAAAAAATGGGAGGAAATGAACTTTCAGAATTTGTTATCTTGATTTCCAGGGCTTTCACCTGTAAATTTAATAGATCTTCATACACTGAAATACTGAGAATGCATTTTTTAATAACTGGAAGGTACAATGAGGTGTTTAAGACAAACTGAAAATTCAAAGTTGTCTACTCCCAGTTTTGCAGAAGAAACACTGAATAACTCGACACAGACGAGGTACCAGCCTTTGTTCTCTGTAACTGATGGAATCCTATAAAAAGAAGTCTCAGACCATGTAGCAAAAGATGCAGATAGAAATGAGGCCAAACTGATGTTGCTTGAAATGTCTCAGTTCTGCATTCCCTGACTCCACTGTGTCTGCCTTTCAACTGTAAACATATTTTGTGTTTTTTTTTTTTTAATTATTATTTTACTCTATAGATGCTGCTTAAGAATTTAGATTGTCCCTGTGAGTACTAGTCCAACTTCCTTTTATTTCAGTAAAGATTCCAGGGACAAATTGGCAAGAGGTGCAACCTGGAACTCGGTGTCCAGCCCGTTGGTTTAATTCCCGAGGGGAATGCCATTTCTGGACAGCAGAACGCAATTGTTTCACCCTCTTCTAGCGTCCCAGTTGTTTCCTTTCACGTTGTAGCCATCACAACTACAGAGAAAGCAAAATGAAAGGTTTTTTTAAGGCAAATTAGCCAGAAAAAATGGATAGACATTTCCTGGCACCTCTGAAGGTAACTACACCAAAGTAGTCTCTCAGGAATTTGTCTAATGGCTCAGCCTTCATCAGAAACATGACAAGAGATGTCAGAGAACATAAAATAGGTTTGGAATTGGGCATTACATAATGCCCATCCTCTTAAGCTCTTATTTTAAAAAGCTTAACAACTGCCACCAACCCCTATACCAGGATTGGGAGTAATTATTGTATAGTCCATGTAAGAGGCTGAAGATTTTTTTGTGTGTGTGCTCAGATGTTTTCCTTTTCATACTCTTTCTTCTCCCCATATAGACATTTTCAAAGGCCAGGAATATGAGATCTTTAGGATACAAGGATGTAGGATAAAATCTTAAAAATACCTGCACCATGACATTACCTCAATACCTGATTTCCTGAGAATCTCTGATCTATTTTACCAGTGTCCCTGAAAAGCAGAGAAGGATTTTTTTTTCTTGTTTTATAAAGGAGAACTAAACCCCAAAGAGTAAGGCTTAGGTCTGGGCTCCTGAAGTCAGGTGCCCAGGTTTTGCCAAACTAGGTGCTTAGCAGCAGTTAGCAGTCTTGGTATAAAGGAACTCTGAAAAGAGAATTCCTGGCTTAATCTACTTAGGTGCTCTCTGCCTTTTCCTGAAGGCAAGCAGCTGTGCCCTTCTTCCCACAGACCTAATTGCGGTTCAGTCTTCTGTTTAAGCCACCACTACTATGATTCTCCTCTTACGAAATAAACCTCCACATAGGAAGTGGAAAACTCAAATTTAATCCCTGCATCTTTGGGGGAAAAAAAAAAAAGATACCACCTGCCTGTCCCCCTCAGTTGCAAGTTTTGGTAGAGTAAGGTACAATCTGGGGCCATAATTGGTGTTTGTTGAAGCTGTGCCACACACAGAGAAAACATGGATTGATTAGGCTAGGGTCTAAAGCTGTGGTTAAGCTAGGTGTCCAGTAGAGGGAAATGTTAGCTTCTGGTTGCTGTTACAAGCTCTCTTTTGGTACAGAAATTCAGTGGCATTTTAGATTAAATGAATAAGCAGCCTTGAACATCTGTTCTCTGTAGCTGGTCAAGATTACTCGAGGCTTAACTTTAGATGTAGAAATTCAGTATCTGAAGTCTAAGCATGACACCCTGGTCTTTACAGAGAAAAATAGTTTTCTACCATAGGATGAGATGCATTTCCACTAGAAATGTCCATGTTCCTCCAGTATTTATAAAGTGAACCTAGGGTGACTAACTCAGACACAGACATTTCACAGGTTCATACTTATATTAGGCCAGAAAAATTTTATTCTTGGTGACCATAGTTGCCAGTAAAACATTGGGTTTAGGATGAGAAACTTGAAGCTATCAACCCTTTGCCTGTTTCTTCCCTTCAGTTGCTGTAGAGCTCCCCATGACAACACACTAAATAATTGAATATGAGCATGCGCTAAATAACTGAACATAAGCATAATGCCCATTAAGCTCTCAATTAATTGAAGAAACAAAAGACCTTTGTAAAAAGGCTTTCCCTTTCTTTTACCTTGTCCAGATATAGCTTACTTGCCAATTACATTTCATGGAATCATAGCATCATTATGGTTGGAAAAGATCTCCAAGATCATCAAGTCCAGCCATCAACCCAACACCACCATGCCTATTAAACCATGTCCTGAAGTGCCACGTCTACACGTTTTTGGAACACTTGCAGGGCGGTGACTCCACCACATCTCTGGGTAGCCTGTTCCAGGGCTTGAGCAAAACTCCTGTATTTTACTCCTGTAATTAAAATCAGTTTATTTCTGCAGTTGATTCTCCATATGTTAAGGTTGCTGTGGCAAGCAATTGCTGTATGTTACGCTTTCCGCAGAATACATAACCCAACTAATCATGCCCTGGAGTGTCTCTGCACACTTTCCTGCTTCCTTATAGTCTGCCAGGGCAGGAAGGAAACCCTGCAATGGTAGTTGTAGGGTGTATGTGCAAGCACTTACTGTGTGTAAACTTCTTATCTAGCCTAGGGCAGGTGGAATGGATGACTGAATGTTTTGTTGCTGCTGTCACTGTATATTGCTTATCAGTTTTACATCTCTGTCCTGGTTTTGGCTGGGATAGAGTTAATTTTCTTCCTAGTAGCTGGCATAGTGCTGTGTTTTGGATTTAGGATGAGAAGAATGTTGGTAACACACTGATGCTTTAGTTGTTGCTGAGCAGGGCTTACACCAGTCAAGGACTTTTAAGCTTCTCCTGCTCTGCCAGGTGCACAAGGAGCTGGGAGGGGGCACAGCTGGGACAGCTGACCCCAACTGGCCAAAGGGCTATTCCACACCATATGACATCATGCTCAGTATGTAAGCTGGGGGAAGAAGAAGGAAGGGGCTAACGTTCAGGGTGATGGCATTTGTCTTCCCAAGTAACCATTACACGTGATGGAGCGCTGCTTTCCTGGAGATGGCTGAACACCTGCCTGCCCATGGGAAGCGGTGAATGAATTCCTTGGTTTGCCTTGCTTGTGCGCACAGCTTTTGCTTTACCTATTGAACTGTCTTTACCTCAACCCATGAGTTTTCTCTCTTTTACTCTTCCGAATCTCTCCCCCATCCCACCAGGGGAAAGTGAGCGAGCAGCTGGGTGGTGCTTAGTTGCTGGCTGAGGTTAAGCCACAACAGTCTCCCAAAACATGCTAGCTTCTGGTGTCTTTGTTTTCCTTGGTTATTAAGAAGTAGCCAGCTTTTATAGATTCAGCCATACTGAAGAGTGAAATGGCTTTGTGGAGGTCTCACAAGAGGAAAGGCCTAACCGGTACTGCTGTGCCATGGCATGTCAAGTCACATCCCTGTTGGATCAGATGGAGAAAAGTGCACGGCTAACTCCTCAGGCTTCCTTGAAAGCTGAATCTCTATTATAATCACCTGACTGTTAGAACGGTAGCTTTAAGAAATTTCATGTAACAAAACCCACAAAATCAGTAACATCTGTCAGCCTGCTCAGCAAGAATTGCATCCCCAGGTTGCTGCTCAAGAAAAGGTAGCACCTGAGGTAGGGAATAATGGAGTGGTATGTACTGAAGAAGAATAATCAGACAGTACATACTCCAGAAGAGAACTAAGCATCCCCAAATCCCACACATTTAATTTACTTAATCTTTCTAACAGCCTTTCTCATACTTTCTGGGACTCAAAGATTTAAATCTCTCTGATTTTCGCTTACCTTCCCAGAATGCCACTCCATAAAAAGAGACTAGCTCTTTAGCTCATCTTTAGTTTATACACACCCAAGCTGGCTAAACATTATTGGTTTCTCTTCATGTGTTCCGGAAAAACAGAAACATCCCTTCACCTCTGGTTTGTTCCTCTAAGTCTGTGGAGACTCTAGGATTCATTATCAGCAAAGCAAGGACACAGATTTTACTTGGTAGCTGGAGAAAAGTAGAAAGATCTTGCTCACCTCATGCATGACTAGCTGCAATCTAAGTTAAGATGTGTTTTATGTGTATTGTTGTATCAAATGACAGAGGTTTGCAGTGAAACAACTGGAAAATATTATAAAAGGTTAACAGTCTGAAAATTGCTGGTAGACTCTGAATATGTTACAGTGCATTAGAAACAAATCTGTAGCGTGAGTAGTCCCAAAGTGCTTTTTATTTATCTTTAGAAACTCAGTGTTAACAAACACCTGATCTAAATTTTGTTTGTTATGATAGCAACTGCTGCTATCATGGGAAACATTACAAAAAACCTAATTTTGCTCAAAGAGCTCCTTTATATGAGAAAGTGTATATTTTTTTCCAGCAATTTTTTCTAAAATATGCAAAATATTATAGCAATCTTAATGACTACATCCCTACTTAATGTGTTAGCATAAAAAATAACTGCATGTTTCTGTTTGCAGGAACATAAACTGTTTTCCATTTTCCTTTTTTTTTTTTTTTTTTTAACAGAAGAAACTGAGAAGAGCTGTAGAAGTTCAGTACCATCATCCTTTTAGATAATAATTTTAGGGGATGTTATGAACTATTCGTAGGAAAAATGCCATGGCTAATGGGTCATGTACCTACACATACGGAATTACAAAGCAAATGGATTCTTGTTTTCAGCTGCTCTAAGTAGAGTAGTAAAACAATTCTGTTGTACATAAAATGAATAATAAGCTTCAAGTAACTGACATTTACTAGCATGTCAGGTTCATAATTTTTTACAGTCATAGCTGAAATTGCATTTGCTAAATTGCTCTCATGAAGCAGGCTTTTCGTTCTGATAGATTCCCTACTTCTCAAAGTATAATTCATCTTCCTGTAAAAGCACTGATCCTAATCTTTAGCCTGTGTTAAGATGACTAGATCTTCCAGTTTTAAATATAAGGTCCTTTATCTTAATACTCTGCAGGGTTGCCGATTTGACCCCATTCCACTTCTTGTTTCATTTGCTCTGCAGCACACGATCCCTGTGTAAAAGAAATAGCACATGGTCAAAGGGCTCTATTCAGAGGTGACTTACACACTGCCTGCTGCCAGACATATTGTAGATTGCAGTAAAAAAATCAATATAATTCTGCTTTGCAGCTTATATGGCATCATTATTTTGTGAAGTAGGTTATTCATTGTACCACAGAGCAGTCTTTTGGCACCAGGACCTTTAAATCAATTACAGAAGTAGAGAAAGAATATACTGTGGATTTGGTCCTGCCCAGAAGAGGTGCCGAAATCCTTCTTGTTAGAAACATGCCAGTGAAAAATGATCAACAGGAGAGGAGAGGAAATAAATAGGAGAACCTGCCTTTCCTTTAACTGGCACTAAACTGCGTTTTGTCTAATAAAAGGCATAAGACCAAAGAGCTGGGAGGAGGCTGGGTTTTTTACCAGTAGGCTATGCTGTGAAAGGCAAAACTTGAAATGCAAGCAAACAGATTTGCACCAACAGCAATGAAGAGAGGTGGCACATGAGGATGGCAGATGCTATCCTTTCTTCATGGCCTTGAAGGAGGCTGTCGGTTTTGTCATTATTTCTAGCCTATGATTTTGCAAGCTACCACTAACTGGATATTTTCTCATCCAACCCCCAGAATCTCCTTCGTAATCGCAGCTGGCATCCATGTTCATGGCCAGAGCACGTGCTAGCTCGTTCACTTGGTACTGTCAGGTACTCTCTTCACATCCTCTGGTTAGTGCTTCTTCTGGCGCTTGAGATTCATGCTAGTGATGGGTCCTTTTAGCTGTTAGCGTTCAGATACTGAGGTCGATTAACTAACGGGGAGAAGAAATAGCTTCAGGGAGCTTGCTTGTCCCAGCTGTGGTAGCTCATGATTCAGCCAAGCAGGCAGCTGGCACCGATGCTGGGCTCAGTGTTGAGGCCTTGGGTGTGAAGAAGGTGACTCTATATGCTGCACCCTGGAATCTGGGCTGCAGACAGCACAAGGGCATCTGGAGGGGAAGGAGGGATTGCGATTACAGAGATTAATAGGGGTAAGAATGATTGGCAGCAGAAGAAAGTCTTTCTGTTGACTTACTGTTTACATTGTTGGTCTAAATTGGGGAACACCTTTGTAAACAAAAAACCCCAGGGCTCTGGGTCATGACAAGGTGTCTTCCTTGTCTGAAGAGGTGTCCCCATGGGTAAAGCTTTTTGTTTGAGGCAGATCTACTTCACAGCAAGAAGTTGCACTGTGCTCAGGGGTTTTTTTCCTTTTAATCTCAGACAAAATTTGTTCTCCCCAGATTGACATGATTGCATGTCCAAGGCCTAATTGCAATGATGGAGTGATGAATGGCACAGAGAAGCTCATGCCCTGAAATTTCTGGGCTGCTTGGATGGGTACATCTAATGCCTGAAAGTGCAAGTTAGTTTTGCAACTCTATTCTAGTTCTAGTAGTTGGGAGGGAAATGATAAAAGGCCTTGAGAAATGTCCTCCTCCTACTGGAGTGCACGCTTACCTGGCTGTAGTGTAGAAGGGTTACCATCACCATGCAGTGTCTCACGTGAGAGAAGAGCAGTGTCTCAGAGAGCTCAGTGCCAAACATCAGTAACTGCCGCCTTTTCATTATCAACCAGTGCACTATTGCGTTATTGATTAATGCTGTTGAAAGCCATTCCCGCTGGTCCCTTATGTTCTCACTGAAAACCACTTAACATATCAGCCACATCTAATTGAATAGCAAGAAGACTGAGTGAAATGTCATTCATAAGCACCCCTTCCCTTTATAGTCATTGGCAAAAGTATGTATGTCACTTGAATATTGAAACCACCCCAAAGGCATCAAGTTTCCAAATTTAATGCTATTTTTTTAATATTTTACTCAACTAGTGCCTAGATATGCTGCTGCTACTAATGTTCTGGAGATTTGCATGCTTCGCTTATTGTAGGGACTGAAAGTATTCTGTACATCGTAGTTAAGCGTTACCATATCTCAGAATGATTGGTAAATATTATTCTAATTATTTACTAAATCTGTAAGTTGAATCACATAGACGTTCACTGAAATATCAGAATTTCTTTTGAAATCAGTGGTGGAACTTTAAATGGAAGTTAGCGAATTTTTGAATATTGGTATTACAATGACACCAGAGGCATCAGGCAATATTGGGTTATGCTGAACTCTACATAAGCATGTGAAGAGAGACATAAAGTCTTGGCTACAGGGAATTTGCACAGTGAATAGCCAAGAGAAAGTGCAGAAGGAAGAAGGTATTAACGTCTCCATTTTAATGCCTTTATAACATGTTTCAGCTTTTGGTGAGCCCTGGAGTGGTCAGGCCGTTGGACTAGAGGATTGTTGTAGGTCCCTTCCAACTGAAAATAATCTATTTTATTCCATTCTATTCTATTTTACAGACAGAATGCAAAGACAAGTGTTTTGCCCAAGGCTCCTGTGTACCACCAGTAGAAACCAGATTTGGATTCCTGAACTATATTCTAGGCAATTTCTTATAGTTCATTTTACAACACCCTTTTGGTCCTTGAGGAAGATTTCCCTGCTTCTCCCTCAACATGTAAGTTGCTACAGAGCATGTATGAGCATTCCCCATCTTGCCCCTTCTTTTCTTCTTTCCAGAGACTCCAGTGCTTTGCTAATTGCCTTCATTCTCTTTCAGCCTCAGAAGAAGTTCCAGAGTGGGATATGGACCACAGTATGCAACACGTGAGGTAAGGCACTGCTATCATCTGCCTCACCTGCTTGTCTGTCTTTTAATTTAAAAAATAAAAAAAAAAAAGAGAAAAATAGAGAATTAAATGCATCTGAAAGAAGATCATTAGAATGGAAATAATATTCATTGCTATTCCTGATGACACTGACGTGACATATTAGGGTGTTTATATATCTTTCAAAAAATGGTCTGTCTTCTTTTAGTCAGATAAGTGATGAGGCAGGCACGTCTCCTAGGCAAAACAGGCCGCTGCAAATTGAAGCACAATATCAAGATAGGACTGTCATTGTGCAAGTCTCTGTTGCCCCGAATCTAATGTGCATAATCTGTTTTTGCAAGTGCTTTCATATTTTTGTTCTTTATTATGAACGTATACAGCATATAAGTGCTTTTAGTATTGGCTGACTGATATTTTGTAGTCACGATTGTGGTATTTAAACAGGAGGTGATCTGTTCTGCACATGGAAAAGGGGCTGTGTTATAGAGGAAATAATTAAAAAAAGTGTTGCTATTTTTTGGCAAGAGGGCGTTATGATTATTTTTCAAAGAATATGCCCAGTGTTCATTATGTTCATGTACAAACCCATGGTGATTTGAATCTGATTTCTAGTCTGTACCTGGGGAGCGTTATCATTGTGTTAGAAATGCAAGTATGTTATTAAATTGGAAAGCTCTTACATATACATAGCCTCATCTATTTCTTTTTTAACTGCTGTATAATATTGCTTCCCAATTTCAGCCTGTGTGTCCCAATTTCAGAGCTGTCATTACTTAGATGAAATGAGCCATGTCACTTGAATAGCAACTGTTGTAAATAATGGAGATCTTTTATAAAACTTCGTCATATTGTTAATATCCAAAATGCATTCTGTATGGTAAAGCAGCACATTGCCCTTGGTTAAGGAAATTCCTTTCAAAGAGTTTGCCTGGCAGTGATTTTTAAAAAGTATTTCAAGACTTTCTGAAAATCTTTAAATACAGGTGTGACATGATTGTGTTATGAAAATGTGTTTGGTGAGGGACACATAATTATCTTCAGTTTCCAGATGAAGCAGAGCTGGTAACTTATCTCCAGTCACTGCTAGCAAATTTATTTAGACACTTATTGAATGCGGGCTACTTTTTGTTTTTAATGCTGCACCACTCTTGTACAGAGAGAAGTTATTTTTACATGAGGCATTACGCCCAGGAAATAGATATCTAGCTGAAAGTTGTCTCAAGGTAGGAAAATGTCCTGAAACATGCATCCCTCACATCTCAGGGATACAATCTCTCCAGGAAAATGCTCAGCTTTAGAAACTGTACATCACGGCACCATGTGTGTATATATTGGAACACACAATGCCAAGTATAATGCTAGGTTTTCTGAATCAGGTCTATAGTTTAAAGCATTGTTGGGCTGAATTGGTGGTTAATCAGTAATGTTCCCGCTGAACAAAGCCTCAGCTCAGAAGGGTACAATTGCTGCTCCAGGTTTAGACATTGTCCAGCAAGGGGCCTCTATGCAGTGCAAGGATTCCAAAGGCAAATGTTTGAACATAGAAATAAAAAGAGCATGGAGGAAGCTGGCAACAAGTTTATGCCAGCTAATGCTCTTACAAACAGGTTTTGAACAATGCTAGTGCACTGGATTTAGGGGATGGGTGGGTTACAACCTCGGTGTATTGTTTCATATTGGGTATTTTTTTCTCATGCAGGTCTTTTCCTTTTTTCCCTCCACATGGTTACCAGGGAATGCAAAGCAAGCTATCACTGTGTGTCAGAAGCAAGCAAGATCTAAGAGCTCTGGAGCAGCTGAGAACATGGATACAGCATCTTGGGTGTCAGGATGACGCTATACTGGCAGAGGAATCTGTAAGGGGCAAAGGCTTCAAAAAATGCTGTCAGGATCCAGATCTGCAGCGTTATGCAGAGATAAAGTGTTGTCTGCAAGATGGGAGTGTGTCTCTGTAGCACCTCACAGACTGAGGGGGTCACTGCCTGGGAGTACAGGACACATTATGGGTTGCAGGGGAAGAGTGTTTTGGGATTGTGGAAAACTTATTATAGGATGTTTAGGGGAGGAATCACAAGCAGGGAAAGGAAGGGATAGAGATGGTTTGGGGAGGAAAAATCTTGGGAAAACAGAGGGATAAGGAGCTAAAAGGGGGTAGTCGCATGTAAACAGGTAGCTGGTCAATGGACTTGTCTGGCCATGCCCTGCACTTGATCAGCACAAGTCTGTCCTGTCTTCTCATTAAACTCCATTTTTATTTTCCTGGGTGCAGGGCTCTCTTCTGTGTGTAAGGAGGTCTGAGAGGCCAGCAACTAGAGTGGGACCATAGGATCACAGGGGCCCCTGTCTGTGGTGTTAGCAACTGGAGTGGGTGAGGGTATGTAAGTCAGTGTGTGATCTCTCCTGAATATCAGTGTGGGCTTGCAAAGTAGTTGAAGTGACCTGGGAGCCAGGTGTGTGCATGTGTCTCTGAGAGTGAGACAACTGGAGGAGCTGGGGCTCCCAGCCATGTGGCAGACAGACTGTAGTGTCTGGAGTTGACTGAGAGATCAGACATGTGTGTGTATGTGTGTTCAGACATGTGTATGTGTATGTGTGTGTGTTTCTCTATACATGAGGCAACTGAGGACCCAGGGCCAGCTACTGGAGGGACTGCGTGTACTGAGGGACTCCAGGTACTGGAGGCAGCTAAAGCCAATTCTTCACATTTTTCTTGCCAATTTACAACTCTACAGGGTAGGTCTCATTCTGATCCTATAAAATCAGAGAGTGTCAATTTACTCCTCCTTTCTTCTCAGCCTCCATAGAGACGTGTCATGGTTTAACCCCAGTCGGCAGCTAAGCATCACACAGCTGCTTGCATACCCCTCCCTGCCCCCCTGTGGAATGGGGGAGAGAATCGCAAAAAAAAAGTGAACCCCATAGGCTGAGATAGACAGTTTAATAGGACAACAAAAGAAGACAAAGTAACAACAACAACAATAATAATGGTAAGAGAATATACAGAATATACAAAATAAGTGGTGCTCAGTGCAATTGCTCGCAACCCGCTGACCAATGCCTAGTCCGTCCTGAGCAGCAATCGCTGCATCATCATATGGTGTGGAATAACCTTTTTGTCAGTTGGGTTCAGCTGTCCTGGCTGTGCCCCCTCCCAGTTCTTGTGCCCCTGGCAGAGCAGGGGAAGCTGAAAAAGTCCTTGACTGGTATAAGCACTGCTCAGCAACAACTAAACCATCAGAGGGTTACCACTGTTCTCCTCATACTAAATCCAAAACACAGCACTATGCTAGCTGCTAGAAAGAAAATTAACTCTATCCCAGCCAAACCCAGGACAACATGTTTCTGTGCTCTGTATTTGTAGTGGTGATGTAGAAAGCGAGATGCAGAGATTGCACATGATGTGCAAGTAGATAGAGAATTTTGGTGTTCCTGCTTTTTAGAGCCATTTGTTCTCACTCTGTGCAGGTACAGAGTAGGAGAAAAACAGACCCTTTATGTCTGGAATGCTTAGAACTGCTTTTCTGTATCTTTTCTATATCTTTTCTATAAAATAGACCTCCATTCTGCATCCAGTTTACTTGCTGTAGTTGTTCACCCAGGAAATCTCCGGGCTGGGAATGTCTGTAATGCACTGGGTTAGGCAGACAGGCGTGTGAATTGTAACTAAACAGCCCGGATGAGGAGAGGAAGTACTGACTGGTTTCTTCCCCATGCTCCTGAGGAAAACCCCCTCATAAAGAGTTGTATGAAATATGCGCTGCCTGTTGACATGTCTCGCAAATAATAGGTCTGTCACAGTGTCCCTCAAAGATTGCTTCAGGGTTCTGTCACACCAAACCTCACCACTTCCTCACAATGAACTACTGCCAAGACCAGTCTCAAGCAAGAGCCAGTAATACATGGATATATTTGTGCAAGGTGTGGCAAACCATATAGGTGGACGTATATGCTTGTATGCAATACAAGTTTCAGTATATGGTAAGGCTTCGTGATAAGATTTGAACAGTTCCTTACTAGGTGAGAGAACATTTTGCCTTAGTGTGGGCTAATGATTTTTTTAACATTTAGTCAAGTCTGGGGAGTGGCCCTCATTAACGGGTGCTGCTTGCACTAAGGAGAAGGATGCCTGCACCTGGCCTCAACAGGCATGCCAGCTGTTTGAGGAGGTGAAAGCAGTGAAGATTTTGGGGCATCGAGTATTGACATTGTCTCCTGAATAAATTAAGAATCAATGAGTTTCTTGATGGGGAGCAGGAGTCAGGGTGGAGATGAGAAGGACAAAGCAAAAGAGGCTGTAGAGGTGAGAATTAATCCAAACAGATGCTACTGGAGGGAGGAAGCACGCATTTCCTGGCTGAGGTCTTCTTTAGGTTTGCTTCCACAGGATGCACGGACTTGCACAAGGGCCGAGTTCTGAGCAATGTGGTCATGGCACTGGTTAGGCATACTAGAATATAGGAAGCTTTCTGCATGTGATCTAAAGATAGGTAAATACAAACATAGATATCTTTTATTTCTGTTCAGCCATTTTGCTAACTTCTGTTTCTCTTCAGGAACTTTAAGTGAGACATACAGTGCCCTAGGCACCATTTCCTATCAGCAGATGGGTCCTACCAGGGGGTGGTGTGGATCTTAGGAGCTGTGAAAAATTAGGTGGGATGATTGGACCCTGAAGGAATCTAACACTCCCTCTCACTCCCCTCTCCCCACCAAATTCAATAAATCAGTGCACAAAAGCTGTTTGGAAAACAACCAATTCAAAACAAAACTTCCATTTGTGGTGTTGTAATTATATGAATACTAAGCAAAACCTACAAAGAAGCAAACTGTGTGGTGGTGGAGCTGTTGTGTCCTTTCAGAAACATTTAATAGAGTTCCATTTAAGAAAGAGAAAAAAAAAGTCTTTGATAACAAATCTAGTCTAGAAACTTTCCACAGCAGCTTTCCATGATGGCTTCAGAGTTACTTACGATGACAAATTCTTCATTATCACCAGAAAGGGTTCTTGCCATAGGTATAAAGTTACTCAGTGTTATATCATGGTGAATAACGACACAGGAACCTCTCTTACACTCGTGCAAGTAGGTGTGCAAAACCAAAAAATCACTGAATTTCAAAGACGTGATTCTGTCATAGGTATTAGCCCATTTGGCCTGAGATGTTGACATAAAATTGTGTAGTGTCTTTTGATTTTGTATGTCTTTTGCAGTTTATGCTTTCTGAAGCTGTGTGCCAGCCAGAATATCACTGTCTTTCAGTACATTTAAGCAGGAGATGGGTAAGATCCATCACCCTTCCCATGCATTCTGGCCCGAGCCTGTCCTGGAGAAGACAGTGAAATGTCTGTGCATTGGCTAGCACATCACCCCAGCAGGCACAGTTCCAGTGCTCAGCTGTAGTCTTTATCATGTGTACATTGGTAATTCCTTTCTCTCCGGTGGAGTTTCACTGCTGCTGTAAGGAACGTCAGCTACAATTCCTAAGTGTTGGAAAGCAACCAAAAATTTGGGTTCTATAGATAAAACAATACTTTCAAACAGCAGTGGTCTATCTCAGATTCACTACGTCTTTGAATATCAACAGGAAGCTTGGTATATAAACCTAGGTTTTATTGCTTTAATCTTTATAATTTTAATATAGCTTTATTTATAAAATGGATTTAGTTCATGTACTCACTGTGTAGGAATGTTTTACAGGCACTGTTAATTCCTTATCCAGGATTACAAATATGCCTTAGAATACAATGGAAGTGGATGTTATGGTATTAATTCATGCATTTTTGGAAAACATCAAAGTCACGTAACCTTATGTCTAATGATTTCATTTAATTATACAGTTCTACATTTTCATCTTCAAAGAAATCTACAAACAATGACTAATTAATCCTTGCAGCAGCCCTTTGAAATAGGTAGACAGACATAATTAATCCCATCTAACCGATCCCTTGCCCAAGGAAATACATTGAATCAATATTTAAGCCAAGATTAGAACTCAGTCTTACTTTGTGGTCATGCTTACTCTGTGGTCTGCTAAACTAGTAGTTCCCAAGTTTCCTTAGATTGGGCTCGCTCCTACCTTGCTGTGATAGTTTAGACAGATATATGCCTTGGCCTGCACCAAGCCTTAATCCTCTGTCCTCCACCTCTCTGCCAAAATGCTTTCTCTCCCTCTTCCCCTCCAAAATTACTTCCACTCCAGTCAATCCAGCTCTGGAGGGTCTATATTTTCCCCTCCAAAATCCTGTACCTGGCTTTCACTTGCTTATGCCTGTCACTGCCTGACCAGCTCGTTGCACCCACAGCCTTCCTCCCTCAAGTTCCCTGTCCTCCAGGTGCCATTGCCCACCAGGCTGAGTCCTGTGCTTGGTGTGCATTGGCACCCCCCAGGGCAATCTCCTTTCTCTTCCACTGCTCCTGGCTCCCTGCAGCAGCCAAGGGGAAGCTCTGCTGGTTGGGCTGGTGTAAGCTGCTATGCATCCTCTAGTTGGCTCGCTCTTGTACAGTGAGCAAGGAGAAAATGGAAGGGTATGCTTTGCACTATTAAATAGCAGACACTGTTCTCATAGACCATGACCCATACCAAGGTGCAGCCTATGGTCCATGTGTCTGCTATTGTAGGTGGAGATTCATTAAAGATTTTGCAGTGCATTGTGAGTTACAAAAGCACTTTATAAGATCAAGGGCAGGCATTGTTGTTCAGTTAATATTGAAAGCTTAGGAAGTTCGTGAGTGTGGAACTGAAGAGAAGCTGATGTTGTGACAAAGAATATTGCTTGCCTTGAAAATGGCCTAGTGATAATATAGATGGAGTGAGGCAGTTCTGAACAGTATAGCGAGCAGCAGGGATTGCAAAGTGACAACAGTTGTCTTTGGCAGACTGTGATAAAGTTCTGATTTGATAGAAGAAACTAATTCTGCATCAAAGAATGGCACCAGAACCTGAGAAATAATGCCAGAACCTGGACTTCCCACCATGGAGGTGTCTAAGATCTGGTCAAATCTTACTTGGCTGTAGCTTTTCTTATCTGGTAGGAAATAGAGTTAATGTGATGTATCCTGTAGTTGATAAAAAAATGACATTTGTATTTGTGCTTTGATGTAGTATGTCAAACCAGAAAAAGTATTCGCCCTGACTATAGGGATTCTGCTCCCCAACAAAGCGGTGAATGGACCAGAAATATTCCTGCAGGCAGCTGATCTGACTGCCCTTGGTTGACATGCCACACTCGCCTTGTGCTCATCATTTCCTTTCCTTTATAGACAGTCTGTAGGTCTTTGTGTGCATGAGAGAGAAAAGACGAGGATACACAGAGGACCTGAAATTCTCCAGCAACATTGCACAATATCTAAAGATACACTCCAAACCTGGTGCACCGCTGCAAAAACTGATTTATCTCAGCATTCCCAAAAGTGTAATTTTGTATGGGTGAGATTGCATAGCTATGTCTGCTGCTTGATTCCATTTTCTTTAGAAAAATGTTTGATGCTCTGCCCCATACTTTCTGGCTCTCTGCAGCTCACTAAAATGGCAGATATCTTCCTAAAATAGATAGCCCGCTTCAACCTCAAATTGATTTGGCTTTGACTAGATAGAATTGGTGCAGAAGGTCAGATGGATGATCGTAATTGCCCTGCTTGGCTTTAGATCATCGGATTTACCTGGGTTCTAAGTCTCTCCATTCAGCATGATTCAAGAGAGTAAAATCCAGAGCTCTATAAAATAGGAATTGTACATTCAACCAAATGGAGAATGGCTGAGTATAGACATATGGCAGATTCATTTTTTCAGGCTGTTGATAATCTCAAAGAACATGTAGTAACAGAACAAATCAGCATGTTGGTGGAGGTTCCCCCGCCACCCACAGCGAATGATATTTTGGGGCATATAAATAGGAGTCAATTACAATAACACATCCCTTTCAATCTGAGTAATTTCTGTTGAAATCCAAGGTGACTACTGTCAAAAGGAGATGTACAAAGGCATAGCGTTCTTTCTGCTTTAAAATAATTATATACTGCAAATACATGCAGGAGAAGGCAAATCACTTAAGGACTCTCCTGGAAGAAGTAGCTTGGTGGAAATATGAATGTCTGTCAGTTTCCTGACATAGCTTAAATGTTAAATGACAGATGACCTAGGATCACCCAAACTAGATGGCAAAGCTTTATTGTATGATACTGTCTGACAATGAAATCCTGCATCTTGACAATTGAATTAAAACATTTCTTTCACAGCCACGTTGCAGGTCTCTGTTCTGATATTTTCTCTTGCACTTACATGACTCTACAAATGTTTAACTTACATAGAGCCAATGTAGCAGTGAAGATTTGCTGCATAAAATCTTGAAGGAAATTTTCTTTTAGTCTAGGAATATATTTTTTTGATCTCTGGAATTAAGAGCCCGAGGGCAGCTGAGGAGCACAAGGCAAAAGCCTAGCCCTATGAAGTGTTACCAGGTACTTCCCCTGTAGTGAACAAAACCCTCTTAAGATAATGACTGCTGAGATATATTCAGTGGTCTTTGTCTCTCTCAAGCAGAGAGGGAAAAATGAAATGCCCTCTTTCCACTATGCAAATTTTGCAGGCAGTTTACTGCATTTAATGAACTGTTACAGCATATGCAGATGAACACTTCCCACCCGCTCTCCACAGATCTGGCACACAGTAATCACTTGTCCTATATTTCTGTGCTATTAGTGGCTTCCTCTGCTCACAGAAACACAGCCCGCAAAACTGAAACAAAGGTCCCTAAGGGCTTCAGTTTGCCAAAGGTTAAATCTGTCTCCTCCTCTGAGGCCAGGACATGAGAGACTGGCTGGTGGTGTCTTCTCAGCTTTAAACAAAGCCAAAGGCTAGGTGGTAAGCACAAAAGTCTGCTGCCCTTGCTGTCCTACAGCTCAGACCAAGCAAGACCACTGCTTCCTTTTTGACTGGGCTTTCACCTTCAGAGCCACAGAACTCACCATGGAGCTTTGAGCTCCATCTGACCGCAGCAACTTTGCCAGGGTCATACTGGAATTGAGGTAGTCCTACAGAACCAGTGCAGGTAAAAGGAAACGTTAAGCACTTTCAGTGAAGTTCAGCTCACTGCAGAGCCTTTAGAAGACATGTCCATCAGTAAGGTGCCTCTTGAGGTCAGTTATGCGTGACCACAGCCTTTTGTAGATCTTTTTGCCTCTCCCATATTAGGCATAGCACTCCCATTCCTTTGTTTTCTCTCTCTGTTAATATAAAATTATGTCCACATTTGTTTGTCCAAGAATATTTGTTATCCGGAGCATGATAGCTTCTGGTCTGTTAGCATATTTAGTACTAGTGCTGCATAGGTTATATCAGAGTATGAACAAGAAGCTCTGTGATCAAGGCTGGAGTACTAGGAGTCAAAAGCTTATGATGGGGACTATTTTTCTCCATTTATACCTCTAGTCCCGACTTCACTGAAGGAGTGATATTTGGACAGGTCTTTGAAAATGTTCTGACTATCCTACTATTACTTGGAAATGAAAGGTGGACCTGAACCTTCTCACAATTAATTTGTCTTGCACCTAGAGAAATTGTTCATTTATATATAAAAAAGACCACATATAATATGTATGTCCACACTTGTTTGTCCAAGAATATTTGTTATCCGTTAAAGGTATTTGATCGAAGAAACCTTCAGAATAAATAAGCAATGTCAATGGACTGCAAAGGGAAATAAAGGTTAGCTGTTTAATCTAGGTACTTAAAGTTTGAACATTTTGAACACTTCTCTGAAAGCTTGCATTTAGAATTATTTTTATTTTATATAAAAAGAAAATAACAGTCTGCTTTCAGAAAAAGACTATATGCAAGACACTGTTGACATCAGCAATGGAGTCACTAAGAAGGAAGTAAACAGCTCAGGTGAATTACGATCTTACAGTGAAGAACTGGAGGGGAGCCTGAACCCAAATCTCTGTGTAGAGACCAGTATACTTTAAAGTTGTTTTGCATTTCTTCAGGTTATGAACTCTTAGCCAATCTGTCTCCACAGCAGAATGAGCCAAAATATGTATTTAAAACCAATTTTACTTACAGATCAAGATGTTGTGGCTCATGATAATATCTAGTAAAGCTTTTTGCTTTGTTTTGAATGATCAGAGAAAGTGTGGCACAACAAAATTCCTACTGAAGTGATAAATGTCCTTGCTGGCACGAAACTTTGCACTTGTACCCTCAAAGCAAAAGGGTGCTTGCCACAGTCAAGAGTGATTAAGTACCAACTAAGGACTTCAGGATTAGGTGCAGAGGAAAATGTAGAAAGATATTTATCATTGTCTGCTAAGTTCTCCAGAGTGAAATAGAAACTCTTTTGCAACAATACAAAGGAAAGCCTTCTCGAAAAGCCTTCTTTTTATCGCTTTTAGAAATGTTCGCAAACAGGCTTTTCCAGCGGCCGTGATCCTTAAGGTGAGAGCCAATGTAGCTTTCTCCCCTGGCATAATAGTGATAGCATGAATTGTCCTTATGAATTTTTCTAAGTATGAGTATTGCAGTCCTGATTGTGCTATTGTCATGCTATAACCCTGGCTGGCAACTAAGCACCACGCAGCCGCTCGCTTACTCCCCGCTCAATGGGATGGGGGACAGAATCAGAAGGGTAAAAGTGAGAAAGATTGTGGGTTGAGGTAAAGACAGTTCAACAGGTAAAGCAAAAGCTGTGTGCACAAGCAAGGCAAACCAAGGCATTCATTCACTGCTTCCCATGGGCAGACAGGTGTTCAGCCATCTCCAGGAAAGCAGGGCTCCATCACGCGTAACGGTTATTTGGGAAGACAAACGCTGTCACCCTGAACGTTAGCCCCTTCCTTCTTCTTCCCCCAGCTTACATACTGAGCATGATGTCATATGGTGTGGAATAGCCCTTTGGCCAGTTGGGGTCAGCTGTCCCAGCTGTGCCCCCTCCCAGCTCCTTGTGCACCTGGCAGAGCAGGGGAAGCTTAAAAGTCCCTGACTTAGTGTAAGCACTGCTCAGCAACAACTGAACTATCAGTGTGTTATCAACATTCTTCTGGTACTAAACCCAAAACACTAGGAAGAAAATCAACTCTATGCTCGCCGAAACCAGGACAGCTATTTAGAAGTGAAAATCTTTGGGACAAATGTAGCCCCGAGTCTGATATCTTTTACTTTGCCGGGGAAGCAGTGTCTGTTCCCCATCATATGGTTTCAGTGAGGTACATCTGACTGTCTTCTTCCACAGACTACTTAAAAATGCTGAAACATAAAAGCCAGAGCCTCATATTTTCTCTCCTGTGGAAATACAAATGGGTGGAAAACTGATGGAGGTTACGTCTTGAATTGTCTCCTGAATGGAATTGTCAAAAAATGATTCCATGGAGAAAGCTGGTTTTGAGCTGGTTTGAGAATTCTTCTCCATGAATCTCTAGGATACATAAAAGGCTTGGATGACCCACACAGAGATCCTGTACAGCAGAAATCTCTGCCAGATTTCTCAGTCAGCACCTTTGCAGATGAAGGTGATCAAAGTCCAGGTTTCCTGGGAAGCTCTTCCCTCTCCTGATCCAGTCTTTGGATTTACCTGGTGAACTGGATAGGAGAGCTGATCTAGCTGAAAAGAAATCACTTCCTTCTGTGCTGGGTTGGATTTCAGCTAGATCAGCTCCCCAAACCTCTGCCTGATTGTGCTAGCCCAATGTAAAATCAGGTAGAAACACATTACAAGGCTTAAGAGATTTAAGTCCTAGGCTGCTATAGGATTTTACACATAGTTTTCAGTGCCTTCTCTGCCTAAGAACAACTTGTCTTTCTCTTGACTTGCTCTCAGCCTCTTTTGTTTTTACCCACAAAACAGTGCAGGTAGATACCAAAATATTTTGCAAGATAAGAAGCATGTAACATACTGCAAAAATGTCATATAAAACCGATGAGATCAATGCAGCATCCCTTTACTCTGCTATGAATCAGCTTCAGCACAGCCTGCCTAGAAGTGCTTTGATGGTCTCTGGCCGCCTTTCCCCTATGAGCATGAGAAGACCTCTAACTTCTTCACTGTGCTAGAAGTTTTGAATCTCAGCATTGTCTCCCTGCATCCTACAAACAAACCGGAGAGATACCTGCAGAAAATCACAGGCAGCAGTTCCTGCAGTCATGATGGTTTTTTAATCTGTGTTCCCAGTCCTTGCAAAACTGAGTGATATTTAGTGAACCAACAGGTCTGACGTCATAGCTCCTGTACAGAAAATAAAATATCAAAACATTAGTATATTCTTATCAGGGATGAAGGACCTTGAAATGCTGGAGAAGAAGTTGAAAAGAAATGAGAATATTGTTTACCAATAAAATAAATCAAGCTATCCGAGTTGCCTGACCTTCAATTGCCTTCCTGTGAAGTTTTCGGAGCTTTTGTAATAGCCTTATCTTGCCTTCTCTGCTAGGGGAAATTAGAATAGTTAGAAATTTTTTAAACCTATTTGCTTCTCTAGCTGCAACATAAGTCAATTTCTATTTGTCATAGATTTAAAATACTCTAGTCCATCTGTTTTTTATTCAGCGGTGGCTTTGAAGTAACACCACTAGAGGGCAAGATGGCAGCTGTAAGCCATTTGAATTTTGGGACTTCAGTCCTGTGAATGTTGAGGTTGATGAGAAATTATTGACTCCAGTGGTGCTGAAACAAGCCTTAAAAATCCATTCTCCTCCACAAATACTTAAAAATTTCCCCCAAATCCTTAAAAATGAAAAAGAAGCTATTTAATTTAAGCTAACATGCTATGAATAGCATGCATGTTAAATGCAATTAACAGAAATGATATATGTTGTTAATCAGTTTTATAAAAAAGGTTCTAAATAAATAAATAAATAAATAAATAAAAGATACGAGTACCACATCACATGCCCTTCTGAAATTGTCTGGAGTTCCTCAATAAAAACAGCAGATCTTACCAATTCTGTGGTAGTTAAATAGAGTATTTCAACACACACACACACACACACACACACACACGTCCGTGCCTACACATACACGCAAATTTACCTCTGCATTAACAATATAGATGGAGTGCTGAGCAAATGTGGAAGAGCTGAATCCGTTTCCTAATACTGTTTTAGTGTTCCCTAGAGCTTCAGAAAATGCTTTAAAAAATACCTAATGCAGTCCTACAGCCAGAGGCTTTGAGCTTGTCGGATGCCATAAACAAAGCCACAGTGGTGCTGGTCAGTACTTGAATGAGAGGCCTGAGAGGCAAGAAAGGAGTCTGTGGGATGTGTGTATTTTCTGCTTTTAATCCTGCTGCTATTTCAGTCTCCCACAGAAGTTCTTGTATTTCAGTTTGTTCTCATTGTGAAACCTTTGTTTCCTTTTCTCCTTATATTTTAAAAAGAAAATTGTATACAAACAGTGGGAAAAATCCTAAATTACCAGCTCATTTTTTATTCTAAACATTACTTGCGTAAGGCTTCAAAGGAAATAATAAGCAGTGTTTGAAATAAGGTCTTTAGCATTTGGCTCGTTTAAAGGATGCTGTGGATAACATTTCAATTACCAAGTTACTGTGGCCTCCACCTGGAACCGTTTCCCTTTAATTTTGTCCCACAAGCGCACATAGCTGTGATAGCACTTTTTGTTACATTTATACAGTATTCGTTGCTTTGCAATCCACACTTCATCAGGCATAGAGCATGTTGTGACATTAAAAGGGGTTCCTCCTGTGAGAAGTGGGCATTAGGCCTCAGAAAAATAAGTCTCTGTTAACAGAGTGAAGGGGAAAGGCGCCTCTATGTTAGTTGTTGAAATCAATCTGAACTTCTCCAGCCTGTTGAGAGTCCAGATTTGCCATGTCTTCAGATGATCGTGCCTCAGGGTTGACCTGGGAACCAGGATGAGGGTGAGCCAGCTCTTGGGCTTGGAGGAAAATCTCAGCTCAACTTGCACCTCAGACCAAGTTCAAGCATGTACTTTCCTCGAGTGACTAGGTCCTGGTGTACTCTCCTGGGTCAGATCTTACACATGTTACTAAAAGCGTCCATGGAGAGGGAATCTGATTTTCAGCACAAGTTTTGGAGGCTTCATCCTGATGGAACATCCTAAAGCTTTGAGCTCTTCTTGCATGGCAGGGCAGGCCTGTAAGTTATGCCTGTCCTTACACCAACACCCTTTAAATCCCCACCCTGGTGTGTCAGGCCCAAAGGCCATAGACTTTTTGTGCCTGATAGGTCCTTGGGGGCAGATGCTGTGGGCCACAAACCCAGCCAAGAGGGTTGTCCCTCCTCTGCATGACTCAGGTCTCAGAAGAGCTCCAGGACCGAGACTTGAGGGCCAGGCAGCTCTCACACAGCGCAGGCGTAGCGACACCACCTCCCAGGGAGGTTGTGTGAGGCCCCATTTGTATTGAAGTGACATCCCTGGGGCTTGGGAAAGCGTAATGACGGGCTGCTTAAGTGGAGAGGAATATTCAGAAACTTTCTTTTAGGACAAGATGGGCTGTGGAGATGTTATTTGTCCCATTTGTCTTCTCTCTTGCTGTCGGTCCCTGAGCTAATCTGACTGCTGGTAACAGTGGAGCCACCAGAGGCACAGGCAAGGGATGCAGAGGGGAGCATCACGCTTGTGATCCAGGAGAGGGAAAGGGGGATCCTGCTCAAGAAACTCCTGTATGTGGAATCCCGAGAGACCCTCAGTTACTGGTTAGATCCTGCATGTGGCGATTGCAGTGCCCCGTGGGGTAATACTGGCATTCGAGACCAGACAGCTCTTACAAGCTAGCACAAACCACAGATGAGTCCATTGGGTGTGGTAGGCTTCTGCAGGACTGAGTCATTTATTTGATGGATAGTTGCACAGCTAATATTTTTGTAAGGAGCTAGATCTGTAACAGGGTACAGCAGTTATATGGCTTGACTCTGTAGCAGATGAAATTTCCCAAGTAATTTTGGGAAAACTGTTTCTTTAGTTTCTGTGATTTTGAAGTATTCTGTATAAAAGTTTCCATCACCACTGTCAATCATGCATATTTTAATAGCTATATGCCCAGTACATTAGGTGGCTGCACAGGATAGTAGTAACTAATGATGATCATTATCGCTAGATGGGTAAAGTATAGCTAGTTGCATTTTTTAAAAAAGTTTAAGACCAGTACCTATACACAGACACATGCACACACATATTCTGTGAAAGTTTTTCAGTGACTATTTTCTTTTTTTTATTTTGAGAATAGTAGTTAATTCTCTTTTTGGTCCAGTTTCTCCATTTATCCTGTACCTGATGATCTACTTGTTGCTGAATAGGAGCATCACTGGAGTTCCTGACAGGGCAATCCACCAGGAGGGATGTGCTCAGGAGAGCAACCCAAGAAGATGATGGAGATGGGGGGATAATGAAACTCACAGGACACCTGCTTGCATTTCCAAACATAAAGTTTTGAGATTCAGAGAAAATGTTTCGTCTTTTGGGTTTTCATATTTCATAGAAAAATCAAATGGAGCATGAAAAGCAGACCTCGGAAAATTAACCAAAGCCCTAATTTTCTGCAAAAAGACTGCTTCAGTAGGAATATTTTCATCAAGCTGTTGAAAGCATAAAACCTCCTGCTGATTGAATATAGTCTTCTACTCAGTTGTAAAAATGAGTGTGGATTCTTAGACATTTGCATATATGCTAAAGATACAAGTCAGGTTCCAGCAGAGGTTTGCCTTTATGCAAGATGTCAGTCCCTTGAACTCCACTGAAAGCTCTTTCTCCCGGGCAATGCCTGGGAGATCTGCTTCCAGCTCTTAATTTTCCTTTTGGCTAATCTCTCTGTTAGTTAGTAAGAAGCTATTTACACTTCATTACCAAGATACTACTGCCAATATTAAAATATAATTGATCCTCAAATTCACCATTTACATCTGCTACAAAGTAAAGTGTACCTTATCTTTTTGTAACACTGGCTTCAGTTGAGAAGTGTTTTGCATGATGTTCTTTACATTTCCTTATGCTAACGATATTCTTGCAATCCCCTTCATAATATAAAATAGTTAATTATCAATCATTACAATCCTCCTATGGGTTTGGATGGAATATTTCATGCTTCCATTTATTAAACCTGTTGTCAAACAGTGAACAAAAACCATGACTGGTTTCTCTTAGTTACTGTTGCTTTGGAAACTAGTTACATATCTTGATTTGTAAATGACTGTTCTTTCAAAAAAGAGAGTTAAAAGAATGTGGTTTTTTTTTTTTTTTCTTTCTTTGTTTCTTTCTTTCTTTCTCTATTACGATTAATATGCTATGTCTAAGAGCTCTATTTCAAATTGGTGGGCTACAGCTTCTGAGCCTTCTGAGTCACCCTTCTGAAAGCTAATTAACTCATAATTCAATTTAGAGCAGGCATTTATCAGTAGAAACTTATAATCAGAGAGGAAGGATGGTGTAACAACTAATGAAGTCTTCTTCCAAGGCCTTTACCAGCCTTCCTCAGTGACCTTAGCAAATCTCTGTGTAAACACTGCTATTCTCTTTTCCTGTGTCTGGTTTATCTGCAGAAGAAATATTCTGAGCAAGGACTATTGCTGTATGTGAGAATGACTTCAAAGTGCTGTTGTCCTGACAGTATTCTTCAAAGATGTTTCCTGTTACCTTTGAGTCAGTAACGGGTCTCCAGAGTTTTCCCCAACAGAACCAGGGTGGGAGGGTCCACTGTTACTTAAGCTCTTGCAAGTAAGAAGGTAGAAAGCATGGAAAAATCTTTCAGGTTCCATCATAATACAGTCCCCACTATAAAATCTTAATGCAGTATATTTGTGGTCATTTAATTGTAGATTTTAAATGGCATTTTTGTTTGTTTGTTTTAAGATGTATCTGTCTAATTCATGAAAGCAAGAAGGAATTTGCATGGATATCAATTAAGTCAATGTAATTTTTAAAAACAGTTGTTGTGAAACAGAAAATGTAGAACTGGCACACATCCATCCCATGACTTATCCTTTAAATACAGTTAGAAACACATCTTTATCTAGTATGCAGTAATTGCCTCATCAACTCTAAAAAACTGTTAGGGTGCTTTGTCTTCTGTAGCATACTCAGAAGTACTGAGTTATTTTTACGTTGAAAGGCAGCAGGGAGTCTGATTTTAGTACTACCTGTTCACCACGGTGCAAGATTTCTGGCATTAACCTGGAGAATGCTGTTTTATTGAAATTTTTGTCAGGGATTGAAATGCTTTTGAAAGTTACCAAGCTGACAGCTCTGGAGACTGTCATCCTGTATTTATCTGTTGGATGGGTACAACACTGGCAGTGACTGCCCAAGCTGCTCTGTGTTGTTCCTTTGCCATCTTCTCCAGGCAGATGTAGAAGGTCCACCCTTAAAAAGGAGAGAGGCAGCCTTCATGACTTCATGCTGAAAAGCAGCAACAATTCTGCAATGCTTCTAAATGCTAAAATCCTCTGTTGGAATGACACTGAAATCACCACATCTATTTTCATCTAAGTCTTGACGGGTACCAGTTGAGCTGGTAATTAAGTCCACTAAAATGAGAGATTGTCTCCCCACTCTTTGTATAGCCAATAGACAGAGTTCTGTTCTGCCAGAGCAAATTTCAGAGCAGGAGCCTAAAGTTAGGTGCTGCAAATCTCTAATGTCACTCCCCACCTCCCATCAAATTGTCAAAGGTCGAGTATTCCTACAACAGACTTGCAGCTCATCCCAGCCCTGGAAGTGCATTACTTTTTGGCATTCTCCTAAACTTCCTGAAAGGAGGTTGTAGTGAGGTGGGGGTCAGTCTATTCTCCTAAGTAACAAGTGATAGGACAAGAGCAAATGGCCTTGGATTACTCCAGGGGAGGTTTAGGTTGGATATTAGGAAAAATCTCTTTGCAGCAAGGGTTGTCAAGCATTGGAATGGGCTGCCCAGGAAAGCGGTGGAGTCCCCATCCCTGGAGGCATTTAAAAAATGTAGATGTGGTGCTTAGGGACATGGCTTAGTGGTGGACTGGCAGTGTTAGGTTAATGGTTGGACTTCATGATCTTAAAGGTCTTTTCCAACCTAAACGATTATGTGATTCTAAACCTGCAAGGCTCCAGTCCTCTCTCCAGGAAACATCTGTACAAGAGAAAAGTTGTATGGATAATGCTTGAGAATACACTTTTCCATTTCCAGCTCCTAAAACTCCTAAGCAGAGGAACACCTTGGTACTTTTTTAACATTCCAGAGCAAAATATTTGCATTTCTCTGAGTATGGCTCAGGACACTGATACTAATGAACAATCCTCATTGTATTGGTATATTTTAATTTTATCCAGCTGTTCAGAATCTTTAATACAAGACAGACTGAATTTAAAGCAAACAAAAGTACTCATTTAAAAAATGCCCAATAAACACTATTGTAAATATTTAATAAAAGCCTGCTGACAAAAGCTAAAGAAAATCATCAATTGTTCCTAAGCTTATACCTGAAAGTCATTTAGCTAACAAGCTGTAGACACTGTTACCTAATGTCGTGGTTTAACCCGGCTGGCAACTCAGCACCACGCAGCTGCTCGCTCACTCCCCCCCCCCCCCCCGCCGGATCCCCACCCCGCCCGGAGCCGCGAGCAGTCGCCCTGCCACGAGCAGTCTCCCCACAACTGACCGACCGACTAACTAACCCTCCCGAGCATGATGTTATATGGTATGGAATAGCCCTTTGGTCAGTTTGGGTTAGCTGTCCTAGCTGTGCTCCCTCCCAGCTTGTTATGCACCTGGCTGAGCAGGAGAAGCTCAAGAAGTCCTTGAGTAGTCTGAGCACTACTTGGCAACAACTAAAAACATCAGTGTGTTATCAACATTCTTCTGGTACTAAATCCAAAACACAGCACTATGCTAGCTACTATGAAGAAAATTAACTCTATCCCAGTCAAAACCAGGACACCTAATCCATATGACCAGGGAAGCAGAATTTGCACACAATATCTGCAAAAAGGTTGTATTCATGGGAAATGGGATATTAATGATGGGCTGGGGATGAGTGAATGCATTTCTGTTTAATCCCTTCTTTGATGTCCCCTGGAAGGGGCTAGGAAGAGACTGGGGCTGGGGTTTCCATTCCTCCTTTGTGACTACCGATCCCAAATTTATTCAAGATGGAGGTTGATCCTCATAGACTATTTTCTCTTGTATGCAAATATTAATGTCTTGTTTATCATGGCTTGTCTAAACTACTAGCAAATCTTTACTGTATTGAGGGGTAAAATGCTCTTTCTACCCTGGCAATTTGTAGAATTCATCCTGAAGCCTTTCTATACAGGGCAACTGATATTTACTGCAAACATGTATACAAACATGGGATTAGAGCTGCATCTCATTACTAGCTCTCTCTTAGGACTAGAGGGCTTGATAATCAGTTTGGGATGGCTGATTCCCAATCCTTGTCTTTAAACAGTACGGTGATATTTGCATACACATACTCATTCCCTCCCCAGCAAATAGCCCATTCACTGCCTGCCGCACTTCTTCCTTTGATAATTAGCCTCAACTTTCTTAAGAACCCTTTTCAATTTACTACTACAAGATACATGCAACCAAGTTTATGACTCAAGCTTTCAGAAGTCTGGCTATTAGATTGCAGCATGTGACAAACTAGCATCAGACACAGAAGACAACAGCTTAAAGTTGTGACAATCATAATTACTCTTCCTTTCTCAAATAATAATTCTAATTTCTGTTTAGGATCTATATACCCACATATTTCAGAGAAAATATTTTGTTAGTCTTTGAGCTGCAAACTCCTCAGGTCTCCAGGGGAACATACATTAAAGGATGAAACTAGATGTTCTTGTGAAAGTTGAAATCTGCAGTATTTTAAAGATTTGCTTTCCTAAAAATATGTCTCTTGATCTATTGTGAATCAGGTATCAGATATCCACTCCCCACTCACTGCACTAATACAAAATAAAAATTAAAAAATGCATTCCAAATGTATTATAGACTTCTTCAACAGCACAACAGAGTGGAGAGTATTTATTCTTTTATAAGTATTAGCTACAGAAACTTTGAAATTAAGAAAAAAAGTGACCTTCAGTTTAATATTCCCAGCAAAGGTATGAACAACATCCTGGGGATAAGAATATATTGACCTCATCCACATTTAAGGCCCCTTTTCAGCTTAATCAGCTTGGCAGAATAGTCACTTTTTTGGTATAAATTATCCCTTTTTGTTCCTCCTCCAAGGACTAGCACTTGCTGTTCTGGGCCTAAATTCTGACTTCCTCAGAAGAAAGGTAATTGTAAAGCGCTTGGGAAGTATTAAGCACATTATGTGTGTTGCTGCAAATAAAAAATGGGCCTGAATACACCTAATCAGGTGAAACATGCAGTTATACACAAAGCAGTTTTGCACGCTGATGTTGAGGGAACTGTAACAACTTGAATGTCAGACAAAAGAAAAAAAAAAGTGTTGCCCCAGAATAATTTTCATCAAATGACAGGGAGCAAAGTATGTTCTCAGATTTTCTCTTTTGGCCTGTGTTTGACCAGAAGTCTCAGGGTAGTAAAAGATGCTGAGTGACATAGAATCTTAAGGGAAAAGCACAAATGCTGAGAAGAGGAAGCAGAGAAGCCTTCACTTCCAGCATGTTCTGGAGCTTGTAAAAAATGCAATCAGAGCTTTTTTGATGTGGATAAAAAGATCTTTGAAAAACGTCTACTCTGGTTATATTTTGCCTCTTAACGATGCACCAGAACTGCTCGATTGCACCAGCTGCCTAAAAGCATTCTGCCTCCCCAGCACAACATAAATATCACAGTGTTCTCCCTAAAGCAAAAGGCCTAACAGTTTTGAAAATATTAACTTACCACATATCTTTTCATTATTGCTAGCTAAAGGTGAAAAAAAAGCAAAGCCACACCTGTAGAAAGAGCTGTGATCTCTGTTAAGATCCCCATCCAGAAGCTGTATGCTTACTTAATGCCTAAAGTCAATTGCTACCTCACAAGATCAGTATCAGGGCCATAGACATCATATATCACTTTCTTAGAAAGCTTTCTGAAACAGCATCAGACTTTTTGAATTGTAAATAAAGATATGAACAAACAATGTGCAAATAAATAAAGATCATTAATTTACATAACTGATGGAACCTGTTTTTTCATTTCCAAGTTGTAGGGAGTGAGGTTCAAGTCCCAGTGAGTGGAGACCAAGACAACACAAAGGACTGAGACCAGAATCTTAGAAATATCCAGAGTTTCTCATGCTAATGTTTTCTTTTTTTTAACGACAATATACTTTCCTGACATTTAATGGCTTGCTTTTGTAACTGTAACTCCTACTTCCAGCTTTACCTCCTGGAACATATTTTGTGTCTACTAGGTTGCAACAATATTGCTTCAAATTAAAAGGTTCTGCTTTAACCCAAAATCTGTCTTAACAGAGTTTTGTTTGTGGTGATATATTTTCCTCAGGTTTAATTGTACCACATTTAGTTTGGTGTTTTGAAATATGATTCACGTCACCTTTGTACAGTTATAAGACATTTTGATAGTTCATCAGCAATTAGAAAACAGAAGGCCACAGGCCTATATTAAACAAGTGAGTGATGCAAGTATGAAGCAATGTCACCATAGCAACTCGGCGTGCACATAGGATGCTGTATTTAACCTTGGGGAGCTCTTAAAACTCTTCATTCCTGAAATAGCTAAACACTATGTGGTAATGGGGATGTGCCTTCAGTGCTAGAGCAGTAGATTTGTCTTAGAAATGTGCAAACGCTTTGGCCCGGTATAACTTCCAGCTGAGAACCCATAGCCTGTGAGCATTCAAACTGAGGTGCCTCATGGAAGTCATGACTTGCTGTTACAAATGTGCGAGATTGCTTGCTCTTTTTGGAAGTGGGAGGGAGCTATCTGTAGAGCTTATTGCGGTAAGATGGAGAAGCATCTTAGCAGGAAAATATTTCCCGGAATTACTGTTAGAGTTTTATTCCGTAACCTCTTGCTAGTCCACACGCACTCTTCTATCCACACAGTTACTGTGAGCTTCAGTAAAAGGAGGAAAAACACATGTGCTTTTGTGTTCATCTTGCAAGTTTGAATTTTCCAGCTCCTAGTAAACTGGCCATGTGGGTGATATTGATTAGAAATGTGAGTCTATACGCCCTCAAGTCAGATAGAAGTCATGTGAATTAGCCTCACTAGAGGGTCACGCTGCTAGTAAAAAAGTTCTAGGCAGCCAATTTTTGCTAAAACCAGCATTTCAATAAACTTTGGTAAGGAAACATAGGAGTATTAGAGGTGTAAGATCATAAGATCAAAATGAATATTTAGAAGAAACAAACAGCGGTAGGTTTGAATACTGTGTGGTTACTGCCTTCCCTTGGTGGCCAGGCTAATGCTTCACTATTTCCCCATTTAGCATGATAATATAACCAGGACAAGAGGCCAGATCCACTGGAGGGCTTGTTACCTTAACTACCTTTCAGGGCACCTAATTCGCCTATCATTAAAGGTTCCACAAACCCCTCCTGAGCTACTTTAGGTGTCTGCAACCCCTTGGCACCTCAGTTTCCAGTGCTAACATGCCCCAAGTTCTTACTTTTCTGCAGAAACAATTGATACTGAACCGTCTGGTGCCTGCCTCATACCTACGCTCTGGCAAGACTTGCAAAGGAGGCCTTCCCATCTCTATCTCACCTGTAGGCTAGAAGTGCTGATGCCTTTATATAAAATGATCTGGGGAGAATCACTCATCTGGGACAAGGAAATGTGAAGGTCTGTCCATAGAAGAGACACATTTACGGATATCTAAATTTCAAGGGAAGATTTAACAGAAAAGCCCCATTTAGCCTTTTAAGGGAATTGTTAGGCAGGTTTACCAATAAGTGAGTAAACAATGTTTTTCGTAACATACAAGAGAAAAAGGAGATGTGCTATTACAGAATTATATCAGAGCTGATGTAGCGTGGATTTCAACGATACAACTAAGAGAAATGCATAGAGTTATGTTAAATGCTTTTTTTTCCACACCCTGCTATTGCACTGCTGTTCAGGAACATGTGTTTGTACTACATTTTAGTAACCTGTCTGAACAGATAATGTAAAACTTTCCATTATTATATGTATTACTCTACATTATATGTAAAACCCAGTTCAGTGGGGTTTACAGAATTTCACAACCAGAAACGCTCGTGTGAAAGCAGAAAAATGCTGAAAAACAAATCTGGTAAATAAGAGAGCAAAAAGAAGCACGAATACTTTTAAAATTTCTGCCAAGTATCAAAATCAGGTTACAAGACCAGCTGAAAGTATTTTGGCCAGTCCAGCAGTTTCCAAGTCAGTAATCTGTAAAAGCTGTGGGTTCACTTAAGAGTCAGGTCCTGTGCCTAGTGAAGTCAGAAGCCAGAGGTTCCCCACTGACTTCAGCAGGGAAGAAAGGTTAACCTCTTTTAGGAGGGATAAATGTTGAAAATCTCCAGCTTCAAGACAAACACATTTTGGCTCAGCTCTTCAGTAAGGTACAATCCTGTTAGTTGCTGTGCTTCTCCAGTGACAAACTTCTCGGTGAATGGATGGCTGTGATTAGAGACTCTTGTAATGGGGCCAGAGACGCCCATCTGCCAGTCTGACTGCCCTGCTGGGACATGGGCTTCTTGACTAATCCAGAAACCTCAGGCACAGTGGAAAGACTGTTGAGGCATATCCAGCCCCTGACTGTGACTCATGCTATTCATGTTACTCATCCATGTGGGCACTAATGAAGTGACTGTGAGGTTCTGGGAACACAGGGGACGGAGTCCAGGTCACCAGCGATGCTTGCCAGTACTCCCATTTGACTGCAGAAGCCTACCCTGGGTCATATGAGTCATGAATTTGAATGTGGATCTTTACTAATAGTGTTGGCACTGGGCTTCAGCTTCCTTAAAAATAACACACTGCTTTTTAAAGGTGCAAGAGGGAGGCTGTAGCAGGGAAACTGTCTGATACCAGTGCTCTAACTTTGGGAGAAGGACTTTGATCTGGGGTTAAAAAGATGTGCACTTAGTCTCCAGAGGAGTCAATTACAGAGTTTCAAATGCTGTTTGAAATGTTATGTGTCATTCACAGCATTGCAGAGACTGGCAAAATGTCTAATCTAATCCGCAGACTGACCTTCAGGTTTTTTCAGTAGAACGACTGCAGATCAGATCGTGACCTCAGGCTATTCAAAATTATTATTCTAAAAAGTTAAAACTTCTTGCAAAACACTGCCTGAATTCAAGCAAAGTTGTATAAAATAAGTAACATTGTCTCATAAATTCATAGAATCACAGAATGGTTGAGGCTGGAAAGGACTTTAGGGGGTCTCCAGTCCAAGCCCCTGCTCAAGCAGGGTCAGCTACAGCAGTTGCTCAGGGTCATGTCCATTCAGGATTTGAGTGTCACCAAGACGGAGACTCCACAACCTTTCTGGGAAACTTGTTATAGTGTTTGGCCACACTTGGGGGAAGGGGGGCAGGGGAGATGTTTTCTTTTTTGTTTAAATGTAATTTCCTATTTTTCAGCTTGTGACCATTGCCTCTCAGCCTGTTGCTGGATACCACTGAGAAGAGTCTGGCTCCATTTTCTTTACTCCCTTCCACTGCATAACTTTTCCAGAAAGGTGGATGTTGGGAAAAGGGGTCATAGACTATAATGCTAAGAAAAATCTCATTTCCCTGGATAAGAGCTAGGCATTACCATGTCCAAGTAAACTAAGTGCTGAACCCCCTCCTCTGCCTGTCATTGTTATTGAGTGACTGCCAAGAATAATTTTCAGTGATTTGTGTTAAGCTGGAGGGGCACCTCATGTGGAGTCCCATTTCTTCAAAGTATTTTTATTAATGATTGAACGATGAAATTCAATTAGTACATTTAGAAAATCTATAGACAACATGAAGGGAGAAGTTGCTCCTACTCTGGTGACAGGATCAGAACGGGAAATGAAATGAGTCTGAAAAATCAGACATCATCTGAAATGAAAAGCAGATGAAATTCAACAAAGACAAATGCAAATAGACAAATGTAATGGGAGTGACTTTACACAGCAAAGGATCTGGGGGTTGTAGTGAATCACAAACTGGATATGAGTAACAACATGATTTTTTTATAAAAAAAAAGTCTTGGTCAAAGATACATTCATAGGAATAGTGCATACAACCCTTGGGAAGTAATTATTCTGCCCTACTTGGGAGCCAACTGGATCTCAGACTACTGAGTCCACTTTTAGATACCACATTTTAAAAAAGATGATGCCTTGGAGAAAATCGAGAGGAGGGTGCAAAGAATGCTAAAGGGTATAGAAAACACAGTCCATAAAGGAAGGTAACTCCATTTTTTTTGGCCACAAAAATAAGATTAAAAGGGGACAGGATAAGTCTTCTAGTATGTAAAAAAGATCATTATAAAAAGAATAATGATCAGTTGTTAAGACCAATGAGGAAGGACAAGAAGAAATTATTGCGACTAAATACTGTCTGCTCTAAATTGCACCATTAGTGCAATCTTTTAAGCAGGAATATTTTGGCTGTTGAAGTTCTGGAGCAGCTCTCAAGAATACCTCTGAATGTCTTTTATTGGATGTGTTTAAGGACAGTTCATACCAACACCTGCTGGGGACAGTGCAGGGGAGGGACAGGGCAGCCTCCTGTTGTCCTTCCCAGATCTGTGTCCCTGTGGTTTTAGGGCAATGAGTCTCAGAGTGCATCAAGAGCATCCTTTTTCATAGCATAGACCAATGTAAATTCTGGTTCCTACACAGAATATATGGGTGTCCTTGGAGAGGGAAAGGTTCACATTTACCAGTCTTTAGGTGGGATAAGGTTCTATAAGCAGGAACAAAAGAAATATTTCCTAGTGTAGAATTGCGGTTTATAAAATCTACTAATGCTGTGCTGAAGACAGTCCTAGAGGGCTCCTGAAGTGGACTAGATTTCTACTAGCAGACCAGAAGCTTGGAATGATCTCCCTCCTCTGATGTAATCCTCTTTTGGCCTTTTCTTAAATAATTCTTGCTAGAGATGTTTTCTCCCTGGGCACTCAAGATTTTTTCTTTTGGAATATGAGAGTATGCCAAGACCCAGATATTTTTTCTCAAGTGTCCAGAAAAAATATAGCCTAAGTTCTTCCTACACAGTTGCCAGATCATCAGCTAGTGTAAATCAGCACATCACCATCAGAAGGTGCACTCTCTGGAAGATGAATGGCATAAAACTTTTATAGGTAAATTAAAAGTATCAAAAGCAGTGGTCTGAATCTAGCAATATTTCTTAGACAGAAACCTAACTCTAACTTGCCAGTCCACAATGTAAAGAAGAGGTTATTAATCTGGTGCATCCATTCTTTATTAGCAGAACTTAATTATACAGCAAAGCTCACGTGAAGGCAGTGGCTGTTGCTGCTGTTGAAGTTGCTGAGCCAAACCAGCTATGTACATGCAAACAGAAGCGAACCTGTTGGGTTTTGGCAGCCGTAAGATCTGAAATGAACTTTGATGAAACAGAAAAGGCACAGGTACCCCTGGTGTTCCTTAGTTAAAACCTCCCTCTCTTTCCAATCTAGCGGTCTGCGCTGAGAGCGGGCAGATCCTTCCCCTTTGCGGAGCTGTCTCTGATCTCAGTCACTGTGAACCAACCACTCGTTCCTGTGGATGCCATGTGGCTCCCCACTAGAACTAAAATAATCTAGGAATATAATGGTTTCTTTATTTTTTAAATAGAATTCCAAGTGGTCTAACAGATAATGCATACAGAACAGATAATGCATACAGAAAATGCATATTTCTTGCTAAATCTTAAAACAGTGTTGTTCCCTCTTGTTAAATTCTATAGATCTTGTCCATAAAAGAAGCTATGCCCAATACCCTTCTCCATAGCAAGGTCATTTCAGGGCAATATACAAAAATTTTTTTTCTTTACCTCTATAGTCTAACTTTGTCAACATCTCTCTAAATAATTGCATAATGAACTTTGTGGGACAGATTTATTCCTGAGGAAAGCCAACAGAAGTCAGTATAAACAGACTTAAGTGAACGCCTTTTCACCAGAGATGGATTTATCATCCGCTTCACAATTGAAAAGTTTGATCCAATAGTAAGGCATGAGAGAGTGAAAGCAAAAAGTTATGCTAAGACAAAAGATACTGTCACTGCCTGATGAAACCTATGTTAAAAATGCTAGCGTTCCTTCAAACCCAATTCATTCCAATAATTACACAGTCATTAAAGCAACAGCCTAAAGGGAAAAATACCTTCATGGAAGGGTTCATGTGAACAGTTATTTAATCTGTTTTTTAGTATATCTAGATGAAGGGCTTTTTGCTGAATTTAGGACAATCTATTATCAGACCCTTGCAGTCATTCTACTTAATTACTTTTCTGCCAGGATCATTTTTACACCTAGATCTATATATAAGGGTAGTTTAGAGGCAGAAATTTTATTCTTGCAACTGTAGGAGTCATTCCCATCATTCTGTGAGTGGTTTCACACTGCATTTTCCTCACATTATCCAGCACTCAATAGAAAACTATTAATTTCCAGGTAGCCTCTTCAGTACTGTGTCTGACGGCCACTGCCACAATCAGGTTTAAGCATTCAAATTCTGTCTTACTGCCAGTGAGAGCACCTCGGTCCCAAACAGAGATTATCAACACCCTTGCTCTGCTACTGCTTAGCCAGGAATGCTCTCATATTCCAAAAGAGTATGTTCCTCTCACCCACCTTCCCTGCTGAGCACCCTAACAACCCAGTTATAGACACATTTTTTGCACTTTCATTCTCTAAGGAGCCCAATGAATATTCATTCCATGCAAAGTGGAACAGTTTGAACAGAAATAATGGGACACCTCACCCTTGTGCCTTAAAATAGCCAACCTTTTGTGATCAGCATATTCACCTCGAGGTGGGAGATGTCAGGTCAGATTCCCTCTGGCAGCAAAAGGAATTTAACCCAAGCCTCCCACAGCCTTGCTGGGAGAGGTAGGTTTTATGATACAACCTTGTTCCTTGCTGTATCTTTCTGGTTTGCTTGTCTTGTATCTACATGTGGCTGTCGATCCCTTAAATAATATTGGTCATTTATGAAAAATTAGTATGATTGCCTCTGGGATGCTCAGCCGGGCTTCCTGCCAGTGGAAGCCAGGGTGCACAGAGCTGAGCTCCCAGCCTTGCCTGAGTAGGGTGCAGATACATACTCAGACCGAAAAATGTGAAAGCTATCTCCCTTTGCATGGTCTGGATGCTGGCGTTAGGTAACCCGACATGCTGGATACTCTGGGAGATGCCTCTCTTTCCTCATGTTGTGTGGAAGGCAGGGCTTCACAAGGTTTCTAAACTGGAGCAACACCTAACTTTTTGGAAAGAGTTCTGTCTTGCAGTGTTGCCACAACTGTTTTTATTTACAAATACCTACAAGTAGTTGAGCCTGGAATGTTTATTTATTCCCCTTGCTTTCCTCAACTCTCCTTGTTTGTTTGTTTGTGTGTATAACACTATATACATGTGGTGGGAGAAGGGGTTCAGTTTTTGCACTGCTTTTACGCAAAACCTCTTGATGTCTTGCAGACTACTAATTCAGAGTTGTGGCTCCTCTGCTATGATGGGGCACCTGAAACCTATCTGTTCCACTACCAAAATCACTGCAGATTTGCTGATTCACAAATGTTAGTGAACTTGTCTTCACTGCATTCCTGTAGAAATGGTTTGTGCTAATATACCATTGTCAGAAACGTCTGCTGCTTTTAGATAGCCAGCTTGGAATTCATGTTTCAGAGCACTTAACCTTTTTGTAAAGTTTATGCAGTGGGAACCAGCTCCAGCTGGAGATGTGAGTACTCACTATGCCTGCAAATTCATCCCCAGCTGTTTCATATTAGATACCCAGAAAATGAGGAATGCATAACTTGTGGCCACTATTTGAAAACTGTGGTTTGGGTGACCTTCTCAGCATCATGCAGGACTTGAGGAGAAATGCAGGGACACAATCCCAGCTATCCATGGCAGCGCTCAGATTTGGAATGAAAGAGGCAGGTGTTCAGGGGCCAATATTTTCCTCTGGTGCACAACCTTCATTTGATATAGGACATCACTGACGACGTGCACTGAATGTGTCAGAATTCCTGTGGAATAAATAGTATTTAATCATTGAGATAAAGACTCCATTGTAACAGCTTTTTATAAAACCAAAATACACTTTAAAAGCAGCAGTTGTCCGGGAGCAGCCCATCTTGTTCCTTTGGAGTGCTGGGGTTTCTGGTCAGAGTGGGCGAAAGGAGCTGTGGTCACACAACCAAATGTCGGCTTATCAACTGGTGGTCTAGTTTGGTTTGTAGCGGGTCAGGGGATGTGAGGGGGGAGGCTGGCCCCTAAACCTTAGGAAGTGAAGCAATTGTATAATGAATGAATTTTAACTTTTTTTTCTCTACTGGGAGGTGTTACAGGAGATTTTAATACAAAAATAACGCCAAGACTCACTTCAAAGATTAGTTCAGGCTCAAGAAAAAGAGCAAGTAAATGTTGTCAGACAGTAGGGACTGATAAGAACCGTGACTGTCACCACCTGCAGTAGTGGTCTCATGGTAACCTGGGGCTGAACTTAATGGCACCAGGGTGGCTTGTCCAGGAGCAGGCTCTGTGGGTGCATACGCATACGTGTGCACGTGAGTTGAAGGCTATGTCTGGAAAGTATTGATACACGTGACCCAGAGAAGCAAAGCATGAGACCTTCTGAGGGATGGAGCCAGGAAAACTTCCACATTTGTTTATTCTGTGTCTAGCAAAGCACAATCCCTTTTTTCCCCCTTCTTGTTTCCTTTTGTTAAAAAGGATTGACTTATATTTGAATGCTGTATAGTTACTCTGACCACAGAAGCGGCAATGGTAAAACAGACTTAGGCCTGGGACAGTATTGTGAAGGAATAGGAAAGATGTCCTGCTAAAGCAGTGGGGGAAGCAGAGGTCACATCAGATAAGCCTCTGAATTAAGGTCTTATGTTTTTTTTCTAATTGTTTCTGGTCATTTTTGTTTCTGTTTATGCTCTTTTTTTTCTCCCTCTTTTAGGAAGTGCACAATAATATTAATCTAAATTTGTTACAAAATATACAAAGTTGATTTGATTCTACATTCTTCTTCACCTTCATGACTTTTAAGAGATGGTGTAAAGTATGTGAATTTAAATAAAGTAGTGCAATTGATAGAAGATTCAGAAGAGAATCAATTTATTGGAGCTGTTGAGATTACTAGATATGCCTAGACTTAATAAAACCTGAATTTAGGTCTTTGTTTGTGAGACAATATGGTTTAACTGGCAATTTGATTGTCAAACCTTGACCAAGGAAAATTAATGTTGGAAAAAAACCACTCTTACAGATACTACTCAATAAATAGGGGGATCCTGTGGTGATTTTCTGTGTCACAGGCTGGTCCTCAGTCTACCAGAATAGAAGTGGCAGAAAATAGTTTCAGTAGAGGTGCTGAAAACAGCTTTTGAGACGTGGTTCTGCTGGTTGTTGTACATCAGTGACATCCCTTGAAAACAGTGGTCCCTGCAACACAAACTGAAGTACAGAGAAGCCTCGTGCCCTTGTTTCTAGTGCAAGTAACCCAGCAATACAGAGTGAGCAGATGCTGCTGGTACAGCAACTAAATGAAAATGCACAGATACTTTTCCAAAAGTGATGACTTCTGATGACTGTGCCAGATTATGCAGAGAGAAGTCATGCTACAATGCTGTATGCATAAAAACAGTAACTCATTTGCCACTTCCATGTCTTTTTATATAAAAAGAAGTGCACAGCACACATGATTAGGAATAGTGTTCCTTATAATCTGTGGCCCACAAAAATGCTGTAGTAATTTATTGTGCATGTTTATATAGCATTCATAAATAATTTTGTGTTGCTTCTCTTGACATATAGATGAATACTTCATGTTTGAGGACTGTCTAGCTGGCACTTTTCACAGTATGACTTTGAAGAAGGGAGGCTAGGCTTCTGCTGCAGCAATATCAGCTACCAATGGGGCCCAGCAAGGAATGGGAGTCAACTCTCTTTAGAAGAGGCAGTTTGTTCTTCATACCTGATTCGACTCACCTCAGCCAAATAAAACAAGAAATGTGGTTAAACCTATAATAATAAAACAATAGCAAAAATCAGACATGCAATACTTGATGTTATCACAGACTAGCTAAAACACAGCCAGTACACTCCACTGCAACCAGTACATTTTTTGAGAATTCCTGCTCAAAACTTGATCTTTAATGCTATTAAGATGGAGCCTTGAGAAATCAGGAAGTATGAATTGCAGTTGGGAAATCTGAAAAAAAAAAAAGTGCACAAATATGTCATTCATACAAACAACGAAAAGGTCACTAGTGCAAATAATTATAAAGGTAGGACTGTAAAACATGAAAAAGGGATGTGGTGTGCACCATCAGACCACGTGAATTGCCTTATTTTGCTATAGGACATTACATACCAACTAAAAAGAGATGGGGCAGCACTTTCAGTAGGAAAATGTATTCTTTAGATCCTGTACATAGCACAGAGAACATCTTTGCACTGACAACACTAGTAAAAGGTACAGAAGATGACTTGTGATCCTTCTTCAAGAGTGGCTTTTATTTACCCACGCAGAAGAGATTACTTGCTTCTACTTTTTTCAGAGATGATTTCTATTAGTGAAGAAGAAGCTGACAATGAATCCACTACATCCTAAAATGAGCAGGTGAAGGTCTAGGACACTTTTTTTTTGTTTGCTCCGTATAGAAACTGACTTGCATGGAACTCCACAGAAGTTGGGAGATCAGTATCTGATTAAAAGAAAGATGTCTGATGCTAAGTTAGCACAAATATTGATCGGGTAGAAAAGAAATCTTATTTTTACTCTGCCTTTTATGTAGTAAATAAATTATTTTCTTAAATTATTTTCCATGGATAATCCCCAGCAGACATTGGTGAACTGATCTGAAGAAAAACAGAGCAGGGCTGAGCTTTCATCTTCCTTCTGAGGGTTCCTAAGCAGTACTCATGAGAGAGATGGACAAACTGGCAGGGCAAGAGATACTGGGAAACCTAAGCATAAAAGGATACAAAAAGTGTGGCAGGAGAGAGAAAATTTTTAAGTGGAATGCAAAATTATGCAGAAATCATGTGGGTTAAATTCTCTCAAAGCTGAAAATTACTCATCCCTTTCAAATGCAAATGATGTAAAGATGTCTTGTATCTAAAAAGGTAAGAGTGCTCACTTACTAATGACACATAATATCAAACATATTTTAATTTAGGCTATCTGGAGCGTGCTAGTCAGGAAATTGATCTAGGCAGCAGCAAAAGTCATTAGAGGTATTTACAGAGGTTGCAAAAATAGGCTATACATTTTTTACCAGAAGTCTGTATCTGAGAAGGTGGTAGCGAGAATTAACTTCAATTTCCTTGGTGACAGTAATGGCTGAGTGAAAGTAGTGTGGTGAAGCTGTGTAGTCATCCCTCCAAAAAGTTATTCCTTTTACCCCAGTGCTCAAGAGATCTTGGATTTTAAATGAAGCGAAGTTCCAGTATGAGGCATTGCAATTTCTTATGCTGAAATGTTAAGTGAGAGGTTTGGGTTGGTTTTTTTTTTTTTTTTTGCATGTAAAATGATTGACTTGCACGTGAAGAGGAGAGGGACAGTTGGGGTAACAGTCTAATTAAACGATCATTTATAAAAAGCGAAAGTATAAAAATTCAGTAGCTGACTTGTTTTGGCACATTCTCCAGTGAATCACAAGTTTAATTCTCTCTGGCTAGAAAATTAATAAACCCCTCAAGTTCCTGTTGGGATACATTCAGCAGGGTGTTTAAATAGCTAGTCTATGGAATTCTTTGCAATTGTCAAAATGTTCAGGTGAGTTATAAATAGCCAGAAATAAAGTAAACCAGCTTGCTTCCTCCACGAAGATGTATTATTGTTCCCTAATGCACTTCATGCATATCAGGAGATTCTTTTGTTATAACAGGGTCTCTGCTCCTCAACAGTCAAAAATAACTGGCAAGAATTGAGTTTGAAGACTACACTGTGCAAACATGTCCCTGCTATGTCATGGCTGTGCTGCTCCCACCGAGCTGGCCCGACACCTCCACCCTCTGCTGTCACCTGCAGCGTAAATGTCCTCAACTCACGTTGGCAAACAGGTAAGTGCATGTCAGGTTTTCCCATGGTCTCTCTTCTCAGAGATCTCATTCACACGTGCCAAAATTGCTCCAAGTTGACAAAATTTCAGTGACTTAAAAAAACTGTCGGCGGTTGTAAGAAATCAGTGTTAAGACCACAAATGTGTGGAACTTGTCCTCTGTAATGGATTCAAGCATTTAAAACTGTCTTCTAAATTTGTTGGGATATGAACATTCATAACAGATTTGGGTAATAACACCTGCTTGCTGCATCCATTTTCCAAGGGAGCACTGGCTGGAGGGAGAGGTGGGGGAGCAGGATGCTTCCTCAGGAGCAGCGATGTGGTGCCCAGCACCATTCTTCTCTGTCTGCCTGGCCCCTGTTGGCCACAGATTCTCCAGCTCAGTGATTTTAGAGTCTGATCCAAAGCCTGCTGAGGTCAGAGGTAGTCCTTTCACTTTGAGAGGCTGAATGATGACTTTTAGTGTACTGGTAATATCTTTATGCACTTAAAGTTATCAGGTATTTTGCTAAATTGAAGCCACACAGAGGTTTTGGAGGCAGATCATCAGCTTTTGAATCTACAAGCAAGATGAGTTCATTGTTCATAACACCATGATAGGTCTATTTCCCTTTATGCTTTTTGGGGCGACCCTAATATTTCTGTACTACACAGCAAGTCAATGTCATTCAGTGCAAGTGTGTAGGACTTTAATACTGAGAGGATTCGGACTGTTTGCCTCCCTCAGTGAGACTGAGACATGGAAGGGAAGGTTCCCTACAGATCTTGCAATATCATTCATTATTTAACTCCATTCCATATTTCATTTTTTAACAAAAAGATCTTTACAAGCTTTAAGTAAAGGTAATCTCTGTTTGTGTACGGAAAGGTGTAGAAAACCGTTTGGCAGACCATGACTAATGCCGAGAGAAGCTGGTTTTGTTACTGCATTTAAAGAGGATTATACAGTACAATCCTTTGATTTCAGCAATCAGGAAATTTTAAAAGAAGCCGCCTGGTCATGGCAGCTCTGTGTCTCTCTGGAGTTATGATATTCAACAGAAAGACAGGCGTTGCTATGGTAATTAAGCATTTTTCAGGGTTTTGGGGTTTTTTAGATTTCTTCAGTTATTAATAATTTTCCTAAAAGAGTTTGGAAAAATACTGGTACATTAAAATATCACTTGTTCCTCATAAACGAGCTATTTAGAGTCTAATCCTTGTCTTTTAAAAGTCTGTGGCAAATCTCCCACTGACTTTTATGGAAACATGACTAGGCCTTAAATATTTGGCAATATCTGTATTATTTCCTCCAAGTATATTTTTTTTAAATCAGAAGTATTGAAAGTGCCATGGTTTCTGACACACTAATTCCACCAGGGCTTTCACAAGCATGTTGTTTCTGGCAGCACAGTTCAGCTAACTCGAGAAACCCCAAGGCTCATTTCGTATCTCCCGCTGGTGCAGAATTGTCCGCTGTGGTGCCCGCAGCAGCCGGGCACGGCCGTTCTCAGCACACCATATCTGAGAGGCTGTGAAACCACAAGTTCTTGTAGTGATCATAAGAAGGGAAAAAGAAGGGATTACAGGCAAAAAGACGCCGTAGTCTGACAGCTTTCACCAGTGGCGTTCCCCCCTGAGCCACCTCTGCCCCAGGTTGCCATCCCCCAGTAACTCACTGGCAGGATGTGATGGAGCGGTCCCTCTACAAGGAGATCCTGGAGGCAGCTCCCAGACTGGAGCTGAAGGCTATATTGCCCATTGCTGCAGCACCCAAAGAGAAGGCTCCCTGCTCCTGGCGAGTCCAGACACCCCAGAGCCTGGCTGGGCACCACCAGGCACCTCAGAACAAGAATCACAGTAGCCATGGACAACCCCAGCATGAGGGCTTGCCTGCCTGTGCTTAGGTCACAGAATCACAGAATGGCAGAGGTTGGAAGGGACCTTGGGAGATCATCCAGTCCAACCCTTCTGCTAAAGCAGGGTCACGCAGAGTAGGTTGCACAGGACATCATCCAGGCGGGCTTTGAATATCTCCAGAGAAGGAGACTCCACAACCCCCCTCAGCATCCTGTTCCAGTGCTCTGTCACCCTCAAAATAAATAAGTTCTTCCTCATATTCAACTGAAACCACTTATGCTTCAGTTTGTGCCCATTGCCCCTTGTCCAGTTGTTGGGCACCTGACAGAAGGTCAGGCTGCCCTTTTGGAGTTCACCCGTATCAGATATACTGAGTGGCTCAATCCTTCAAAAAGTGGACATCTCTAGAGGTCCCTTCCAACCCAAAACATTCTATGATTCTATGAAAAAGACAAATCGGGCTGTCTTCCATCTCTTTGATAATAGCTGAGTGGTTAAAAGCAGGCTGGGAGGTGGAAAATGTGTAGCTGTGTCTTCAGCTTCCTCTTTGCTTGGCAACTGCCCTAATAGCTAAGGTATTGTATAAACAGTGATCAGTTACTGCTGTCACTGCCATTAATGGCAGTTACTGCTGCCATTTCATTAAATTCTGTGTGTGTGCAGTATGTGCAGATCAGGCCTCCAGATGGGTTCCCTAAGACGCATGCCTGTTTTGTGAGTCCCAAGGAATCTTAGGTGGGAGGTGGGTGAGTATCAGATGTTCAGGTCAAGAACGAAAGTGATATTTCTGGCCATTTGTGACAGCACAGCATTTGGCACCCAAATAAGTTTTCTGGATAAGGCTTAGGTACAGACAAACTCTAAGGTATCAGAGGGGGACACACAAGATTTTTTCCATTTGAATCACTCTCTTGGACCTTGACATCTCCTGCTTGAATAGAATCATAGAATCGCTTTGGTTGGAAAAGACCTTTAAGATTATTGAGTGATGATTGAACAGTGCTTTAGACTTCTAAATGGGTTTTTTTGGAACGTGTCCTCAAGGAATTGTGAGACAGATTGTCGTCTCAGTTTTGCCAGATGTGTAGTGTCCATGTTTTATGTACAGTACTGCAATCTTTGTGAAACTTGTGCAATAAGGTGAGATAAATATAGACAAAGTTTTCAGTCTTATTTTTACTAATTGAAAATTCCACCTCTTAATAAAGAGATCAAAGAAAGAAAACAGATGGTTTGGTGCAAGATCATTCCTCAAGTTGAAAGAAACCCCTTCACTTTTTCTGTGATAGAGTCACAAGATCTGGAACACATCATCCTTGAAGAGACTTCAGCCCAACATGATCTTTCCAGGCTGTCTTATATAACCAAGGACAAAAATGATTCCTTGACACAATATTCATTCTAGTCTTGCATTTTCAGTTCCTTGGTTTCTAACACAGGATTCCTGCAGTATTTCCCTCCTTTTTGCTGAGATAACCTGTACAAGTAAGTGGGTAAGTACCAGCACGGGTCTTCTCATCTTCTCCTCTCTTCTCCCAAACTAGTAGTTTACATTACTTTCATGCAGTGTGCTTACAGTATATCTCCTCATTAGCTTACTCAGCAGTTAAAAACCTACATCTTTAATTGCCTACAACTTGAAGGTAATTAATTATAGCCTTCAAGATTCAGTCTCCCAGATGATCGCTCTTAGTTCAGCTTGTAACAGGAAAAGTGTAAACAAGCGTTTTTCACTGAAGTGCTGCAGGAAAAGTTGGCTTCAGAGCTCAAACAGGGAGCTGGCCTCAATGTATCTCTGGATTTGTCCTCAGAGTTTCGGATTGTCCCCTCAGCTGCCTAATGAAAAGCAGGGTAACCCAAAGTTTCTATGGAGAATATGGTAAGTCGGCAGAAAACAATCTCAGAGATAAGAGCACTTCATTTACCAGTCCATGCATACGTGTCAGGGATGCAGAGTGACTGGCTCAGAGTTCAGGAATTTCTTGCATTTTTCTTTTTTGGTCTCAATGGTTTCCTTCCTTTTCTTGGAAAGTGTAGCTATTGAAAGTGTAGTCTGCAATGGTCTTATCAGAGCTGTTGTTCACAGATGCCAGTACTGTAGGTAGGCTGAAACCATTACAACAAATATAGCAGTTTGCCAACAATGCCAGATCAACAGCCCTTGTTGTCTTGTTCGTCTTCCATTGCATTTTCAGGGAAGTCATTGATCTCTGCTTAGATGGAGCTCCACAAGACATGCTTAAAACAAACCAAATAATCAGAAAAAAAAAATCAAAAATGCTAATATGCATTGCATTCTTGTGGGTTATCTTATCCTGAAAACACCTCATGCAGTTCATAAGTGTTCACAAAAGTTCACTTGTGGTCTTCTGAGCTAGCCACACTTGAAAAGTGGCCAGACACTAGTGATAACATTGACGGATTAAATTAAAATAAGCCAGTTCCTGCCAGGGGCATTCACTGAAGGTCTTCATTGCAAGCAGCTAAGGTTTGCAAGAACGCAGCAACGGATATACTATGTGATGATGAAGAAAAGATCTAGGACAAAAGGTCTGGTTACTTGCCAGCTTAGACTTTATGGTAGCCTCTGGAGATTTTTAGAAAAGTAGATTGTAATTCTCAAGGTAGCTTCTTGAATTGTACAACAGATCTGATAAGATGGTTTCTGAATGAGAAGGATTTGCCAAACCCCTGAACTGGCAGTAATATTTTTTCAAGATTTCTGTTTCTTGAGCAGGTATGGCTCGGAGTTTTGACAAATCCTCCCCCTTCAGGAATCATGCAAAGGGTACACACTCAAATTCAGAGTTCCTGAGACCTGAAAGGACTCAGCTAGTTAGATGTATATTTTGGCAGGAAGGCTTTGCCACAGTGACCATGGATTAGCACCACTTGGCAGGTTGTAACCAAGTTATTTTTTTATAGTATTCCTGAAAGAAAACAGTCCTCAGTGAGCAGAAGGAACCCACTGACCCTCCAGCATGTAGGCTCAGTTTTCCCAGTCCAATAAACATCTTGGTAATTCTTGGACTTGTTTGAACCCTGCAGCTTGAGATTTGACCTTGGTCAGCTTCTGATCAGGGACTAATTTTTCATTTACATAGTAGTTCAGCAACTTTCACTCAAGGTCTTTGACCTTTACAGATACTGTCCCATTTGGTACTGCAGCTGTTCCCTCACCAATCTTGTGGTGTTCAGGGACCCCTTCTCAGATAAATAATTTCTAATCAATGGGCAAAGCTTGAAGATGAGCCAAAACAGGCTTGTAGGAATTTCCTGAGGATGAATGACAACAACCCTAATGTCACTGTTAAACAGAACTAAGTGTCCAATGACTCACTTAAGCATCAGTTGCAAGTACATGTACTGGAAGAGGTGTCTCATAGAGGTCAGACTAAATCCCACGCAACTTATGTGTTCACAGGAACCTTTTTTTTTAAATGAAAACTGTTACATGTGAGATTCATCACATGGACGGATGTAGATATCTCCATGTTAGATGCATGGATCAGATTGCTGAGGACAAACTGGTCATTTTTAGGAGGTTCATCGTGGTCTTGTGACAATGACTATTATTTAATGCTGGCATCAGGTAACAACATGATCATTGTTGTCATTTGGTTTAGCAGGACTCTGCCAAATCTCTTGCTGCTCTGGGTGCTGCTAACTCTCCAGCCTGCTGTAACTATCTTCATAGGTATTGGACTTACAATTTAGGAGGAGTATTTAAGGAGGAGATAAAATATTTATCAAAATTCCTAACCAAGTATTATATGATTTCTTTGCTTCTTCAGATATTTTGTTAAGGACTGTATAATATTTTGGGCTTCTGGGCCAATGGCAGAGAGCCAGTCAATTCCTTTCCTGGCTTATTTCTTCAGTTCTGATGCTCACCCAAAGCCCTTAAATTTGATTTTCCACTTGCTTCAGTTAGAAACAGCATTAAAAATAAATGGTTCTGGGGTTGTTACCTTATAAGCGGGAACAATGGAGCCTGAGGCCCTGCTTTTTACTCAGCTCTTTCATGGATAATGTAAAACTTACTCACTGTTATCAGAACTTCCACTATTGCCCCATGCTAACACCATGTAACAGGTTTATTATATTAAATAAAGATGCTTTCTATAGAGCTGCTTGATGTAGTGTGTCTTTAGGGGCTGCTTCTTGGAAGAGGGAAGGATGGTTGCACACAGGGGATAGGAGGGTGTGTAATTTATTTTTCTATTTAAAAAGAAAACAGTATGTTTCCACATAATCATAACAGAGAAGGAAGACTCCACTTAATAAATTAACTAATTCTATTTACACGTCATTCAAATAAAATATGCTGAACATGCTGGTGGTGTTGCACAATGTTTAGCCTGTACAGTCTGAACTTTGTGTAGACCTTGTGCGGGGCTCTGGCATTTTCTTTCTTATGATTTTTAATAGCTTCGAGTTCAGGCAAGCTGGAGCATTTGAAAACTCCTGCACCTCATATTATTCTTTATTTCACTCCAGGGTCAGTCACCCTCTACAGGGCCTTCAACAATATGCAAAGGACAAGTTGCTTAAAGCCTCTCTTCAGCTTATGGGCATATCTTTAATAGCGTGCTGTCGTGGATGTTCAGGAATGCTCAGGGATTCCTCTTCCCTGGAAGTCTTGGTAGCTCAGGTGCAGCTGGGTGTTTCTCAGGGTGAGAATTAGGAAAGGCTCTGGGGGCAGCTGCCCCCCTGGCACAGGACTGACCGAGAGGGAGCAACCAGAAGTTGCTGCCTGCGGCAGCTCAGGCCTTGAATCCTGGGAAAACACAGCAGCAGTAGGCAGACTTTGGGCTGCCAAGCTCCCAGGCACCTTCCTGACCAGAAATACTTGGACAAATGAAGATTATTAATAATAATTAATGATAATATCTCAACTATAGAACCTGCTCTTTTCTCAAAGGAAGGCCTGGCATGTGCTAGAGCAACAGCCCCTCAACGCTCACCAGTTTAGGCTGTTTAAAACTCAGACTTCCTGAGTAATTTTTACAGTCAATGCATCAGATATCCTTTTTGCTGTTGCTAACTTTCCTTGCTAGCTGCATTATTTTGTGAAAAATTAGCTGCATAATGCATTGCCTCTGAAGTATAGGGACATCAGACTACAGGAACAAATGAGAATGGTTTCTGCTTAGCCAAACCCTCAGGTTTAAATCATGTCATACCATGTAATGACAGGTAAAAATTTTGCTGTATCAGAATTATTGATCTTTGTGGCTGGTGGTATTGATATCCTCTACTTGACTTCTGGAAGGAATAATTGCAAGAAAAGGTAGATAGACTCACACTTAATCTTGTCCCCAACCCAAGTTTGAGACTTGAATTGAAAATTATAGACAGGAATGAGTGTTTTTCTCTTTAAAAATCTCTAAATATTTTTGTTCATTTTTAACAACAGAAACACTCTGAATTTCATCCCTCAAATCGAGAACTGTGATCTTAAGTTGTATCTACACTTGAGCTGACTATGAGTTATTGTAATTCCTGAAAGCCTAAGGCCTAAAGGCATGATTTATTTCTAATGGTGACACTGTGACCATATGTCTCATCAATACTCATACACAGACATGAAGAATTAGTAAACAATGGACCAAAGTAGACGTGCAACAATTCTGTATTATGAGAGAAAGAGCACCGTGGGTTTGCAACTGGCAAGGAGTAGTCAGAAAACCCCAGCTGTGTTTCAGGCAACAGGACTGCTTGTGAGCAGGTCTAAGAAGTAAATATGTGTTGGACTATTGATGTTGACTCAACTGTCAGCTAAATTAGAGAAACAGAGATAGCTAGAAGATGGCTAAAATAAAATAGGCTAAGTGAAATTCATGTGGAGGAAGATAGTCTAGTCCTAGGGATGTTCTGCACAATGGGAGGAGAAGTAAAGGAAACAGGTATCAGCGTTAGAAGGGAAGGCCTTATGAGAGAGAAGGACAAATGAATCAAGGCTGAAGACCAAGGCTTAATTAATCACTGATGTTCCAGAACATCTGTAGGAGAGAGGATCAGAAGGTAGAGCGAGGACTACAGATGAGAAATAATCAAAAATAATGTCTCAGTCATTATGGAGAGATTAAGTGATGAGACACAGAGGGAGGAAGAGGAAATCTGAAGTTGCAATAGAGGAAGGAGTAAGAGAACTGTGGCTGGTGCAGGCCAAGTTTATGAACAAGAGCGTTGAACTGGGGCTACCTTTTTTCAGGGTAGCTTCTCTTAACTATATAGAGTTGCTTTGTGAAGATTTTCCTCTTTTATGGAAGGGAACATCCAGTGCTTAGCTTGTCACACTCTTTTTTTTCCTTCTATTGCTTCCAGAGGTATTGTGTTTGTCCTCTGGAAATCATCTTTCTCCTGTAAGGTATTATGCAGCACACTTTTCTCAGTGCCTGATAAAGAGCTGAAACAAGCTGTTTCAGACGAAGGTATTTTTAGTGCCTCACCAGTCACTGCTGTAGTAGGCTTTTATGGCTCAGCATGTATTCCCTGCAGGTAGGTACGGAAAGCCTAATCCAAAATTGCATAAAGACAACTAAAAGAAGTAACATAATATTTGCAAGCACGATCAGAGGCCTAAGCTAAAAATGCATGTGTTGAGTATGCTTATTTTAGCCCTTTGAGAGGAAGAAGAAAGAAACAAAAGTCTAAAAATAGATATAAAAAGAGGTAAAACAAGAAATAAGATTGGAGCTCTTGTTGCCTAGTAAAAATTATAGCAGAAGGTTGTCAGGTGCTGCAAAATGTGTCCTCGTTGCTAGATAGTTTATAAATGACCATTTCTTTTCAGGCAGCAAATCTAATAATTCTGAAGTTTCAGTCTTAATTTTTGTCTTGGGCCACATTTGGGCAGTTAATAACATCAGGAAAAAATGCACCTTAAACCTTGAAATGTCCATGTACAGCTAATCTGATTTAAACAGCAACTAGATGCCTAGACCCATAGCCATCTCCTTTTTACTCAGCAAACACTTCTTTAATTGAAAATTTCAGAGACTGCTACCAGCTGTGTGATAACTCTTCCAGAACATATTGGGTTCCTAATGGACAAAACTGGTCAACCCAGCTTTTTAACTCATCAAACCATGGCACCTTCGCTAGGAAGAGAGCGCGGGCAGAGGTGGATCCCTGCTCCAGATTCGTTATGCACCCAGCTGCCCACGCTTGCTTTCGGTGGTAGGTTCTTGGCCACCAGACAGCTGGTAGGGCCTGGCGTGGAGATGCTCCCTGCAACTAATCAAAGCTCATTTTTCCCTTAAATGTACACATGCTAAGTCTATCACTATGCCTTAGTGTGTATGTTACAGAGGGTGATCAGGAACTTCCTTATGAAACGAATTTCCATTGAGAAATGCCAGTTTGTTGGAAAAGAGTTTCTCAAGCCAACTCTTCTACTAGTTCAGCCTTCCCTTTGGCTGTTGTGAAGCCATCTCTATCTGTTTGTTTCAGGGGGGCTGGAGGTGGGCTGGGGTTTCCAAGTCCCCCAGCCAGTGGCCACAGGGGATAGCTGGTATCTGAGCAGGACGTATCACAAGTCACTCCTGGAGCCAGGGCTTGCGGCTGGGGGGGCCGCAACTCTCATCTCCAATGCTGGTTTTCCTGATGGCAGCAACCTCTTGGTCACCAAGGCCACCATTTTAGATTGCTGGTTAGCGGGGTATCTGCTGCCCAGGGTCCCAGGGAAGGAGACAGCAGTGGTCCCCTTGTCAGTCTGCCTTCCTGGTAGTCAGCAGGCTTCAGGGTTTCTCCCTCATTCTCGCTAGCTGCCTCTTTCTGCAGAGCAGGCTTTCAGCTCTGTGGGAGCGTGCCTACATAGCAGGCAGCCAGAGGAGCTGGGCAGCCCAGGAAACAAGCTGAAAAAATGTCTGCATCCTTCCAAAGTGGAATTTTTTCAGGCTTTTCCCTCCCACAAAAATGTTCTGATTGTTAGCCTTTGTGTCCCAGCTCAGCACAGCTTTTCTTTTCTTTCAAAAATAAAGCAAGCTGAGATAAAAGACAGTCATCTGGCCAGCCCTGGTTATTTTATTCCCCTTTTTGGGCCATACCTTGGTATATACCAGTATACCTTGACCTGGGAGCCAAAAGCATTAGGCTGTCTTGGAAACTAAGGCTAAGATTTTCATCTCTGGAAGGAAAGCCAACCTGCAGAGAATTAAAATGACCTCTCTGGATCACAGTGAAAGCCTGGACTAGCAGCTCCACAGCTCTACATGAAAGGAGAAGCTTAAGCCAGGCAGTATTTGAGGGGTGGTGCAAAGCTGTTTTGGTCACAGTCCTCTTCAGCTGATCTAATGATGCTTGGAACAGATAATTACTTCAGCTATTGTCCTGACTATAGGTACTGCAGTCCATGCTCATAACCTCAGAGAGGGAGGGAGAGAATGAGAAAACTGTGAGCCATTAAAATGGCAGAGCTGTAATTGATTGTTGTTAATATGCAGGCAGAAACCATGTTAGCAGAGCTCTCTGATGATATTCAGCAACAGTAACAATGCAGGCTGCCTCTAACAAGCTTCAGACCCGTGTAAAACTAATGCTGACATTGTGGAGTTCTGGTGGGTTTTTTTGTTTTGTTTTGGTTTTGGATATGTTATTTAACTCGAGGGGCTTATTACACGATGTATATCATAAGAAGATGCTTAAGTGTATGAGATGTTTGCTCTTTTTAGATTTGTCATGGCAGGAAGGATTACATAGGTGTAGCTATGTATTAAAAAGATTAACTGGAAAATATTACACTGTATTGCTTTTTTCTGAGGTTTGCGTTCCTTATCGTTACATTTTTTTTAACCTAACAACCTTAAAATTGTGCTGAGTATATTCCTTATAATTTATTTGTCATTGTACCCTTTTTTCATAAATACAGCTTTAAAATGTTTGTAATAGCTCGTTAAAGATTAGACTTCAGAAATGGGAAGGAAGTTCGGAGACTGATAAATGTTTTGATGAATCCATTGGCTGAAAAATGCTGCATATGACCAAGTGAGGAGGAAACTGAATATTGTAAAAAAAAATGCATAGAGCAATATATTTAAATGCTTGCTATATTAATAAATATACCCAGCAAACAATCTTCAGGGAGCTTTGTCAAATATTTACCATTTTGATGCTTTAAGTGTAGATGCCACTGTTTCAAAACATGTATAGAAGTAAACAGTAGCCCATTATATTGAAAAATTATTGTCAAGTACCTTCCACCCACTTCCTAGATGGTTCATAAAACCAGCAATTTCTCCTTCATTTCAGCAGAAGATCACACTGGACATTTTCCAAGGGGCTAGGAAGCTTTTCTGTTGAGATGTCATTGCTTGTAAAATATATCATAATTGTATTTTGGTGACTGATTAGCAACTCCATAGTATCTGAAATAACATTAAACAAAAGTTATCAAATGAAAATAAGTGTGTTTTGAGAAGCATTGATTTCTGCTGTTCATTGCTTTCATGCTCATGAATTTGAAAAACTTAGTAAATTCCAGTGAGTCACCCAGATTTTAGTATAAAATAGGCAAGGTTCAACTGTGCTTGAAGAATTAATTACTTTTGTACTGGAATAAACTTGAAAGAAGAGAACAAAATACCAGTCTGCATGTAATTCTTTTAGTATTAATTCAGACTTTGCAGTTGTCTAAAAGCTTTGATTTTTCACAGTCAAATCTTTCTACTCGACCCTGGAGTGAAAAGTGTAATATTGTGTCTCTTGTAGAACATAGCAGGGTAAAAATGAATGCTGCTAATTCATCTCGAGATTGGGTAGGAGGAGAAGTGGGCTTGCTCCTCAGCCATTTTACTGATATAAATAATAACACTACCTCCCTTTTCTCACAGTGGGTTTTTTTTTTTTCTCTCTCTTGATTTGAAATATTTAGCAAGAAGCTGAGCAATCTACACCTTGCAGTCAAAAAGAGTTATGAAGAGAAGAATTGGTGTCCTGAGCCTCCCCCTACCCATGCTCTGAAGCATCCCTGGCCGTACGCTGAGCTCTCCCTCGCTGCTCTCGGCTGGCACCCGTCCCCCCTCCGCCGTCCCCAGCTCCTCCAGGGCGCCCCTGGCAGCAGTGCATCGCCTGCTCCCCTGCACCTCACATCCCCTCCTTATCCCCTGCTTGCATTCATGGCTCGAATGGCTGGTGAAATGCCTGTGCCGAAGCACTGCGTGTACAGATAAGGGGCAAACCAGCTGCCCTCCCCAAGCCCATAAATCCACAAGCCTGATAAAATCAGACCTGACTTTTCCTCAGCTTAGAAACTTGCTCCCATCTCTAATTATACATAATAATTCAGTGCAGTCATTGGCATAATTGGCCATCTGTGTACTTTCATACGTGTGAAATGAATACTGGGAAAGGTTACACAGCCTGGTGCTGCTAATGCTCATGGAGAAGTGATGGAGACTAATCTTAAGATTTGAGCTGAAATCCATTCTGGAAATGAAATGTGATTTTTCTTGTTGGCTTTGAGAGTGATTAAAGGACCAGGCAGCATGACAGCAGAGCCTGATGACAGGTGGAGAAGCAAGGGTAGGACCAGAAGGCTTGCAATTTGTTTCTGGGGAAAAAACAATTATGTTTGTCATACTTGTTGCTCAGGTTTTGATTTACTCCTGGACAGCTTCCACTATTAAGGAAATAAAGGACAGTGTTTTGAAAAGGCATCTTCCAAGCTGCCTCTCTGATAAACCCCAATCACGGGCCTTATTACCGGTGATATCTTTTTAGAGACTTTACTAAAAATGTAAAAATAGAATGGGGGTGTGTGTGGGTGTGAATGGGGTGGGAACAATCCTCATCCTTATTTCAGAAGACTTCACTGTAATAAGAAATCACTGCACAAGGCTGCCAGGCTTGGAAAGGTTATAATGGAATAGTGATACTTTTCTTGTGAGTTAATACTTGATGAATACAAATAGTGGACAATCACATCAGAGCCACATCTCCACCCACAGAACTAGGCATAAGCTCCCTTTTGAAAAACAAACCTTCCCTCAGCAAAAAAGTTTTGCAGAAGAGTCTGGTTTCTCTCAACACATGGAGGAATAATGGCCGGGATAAGGGTAAGAGAGCATGGCCAACTGAGATGGCTTCTGTAGTTCTGTAGCAGCACAAAGACAAATGCTTCTTGGTATCCTCTGCTTCCAGTTTGTTCGTGAGCAGTCCCAGGAGCCCAGCTTACCCTGCCAACGGTTCAGGGGGTTTTCCTTCCAGTGAGGAAGCTTTCCAAAATGTTATTAAATGCCACAGAATACAGGGTGGCCAGGAGAAAATTGCTGATACAAAGCAGCACACACACTGGCATGATTCACTCCTGCAACCAGAGGTGTCTGCTTTGAGGTCCTGCTTTTACTGTGATCTCTCAAAGCTTATGTATGCATTATATATATATTCAGATCTCTATATATGTTTAATATACAATTCCTCTTCTTTGAACTCTGGAGTCAGAAAGGTGTTTTGATAGTGAAGTCCAGCCAGGGGGGAGGCTGAGCACATGCACATGTAGGTGCACACATACGCACACACACACACACACAGAGCATCACAGCTAGAAACAGCACCCATAGGAACACACAACACCCATAAGGACCACAGGCTGCCCGATACCATTTCTCCTCTCCAGCTGATTAGGATTGAAGTCCACTAGCGGAAAATATGTGTGTGTATATATATTTTTTTTATATATATATATGTACATATGTAAAAACACAGTATGGATCATTCCAGTAGCAGGTCCCAGATTCCCTGGTCTCCCCAGGTGCTGGGACCCAGACGTACTAGGTTGTGGATGTTCACAATCCTGCTCTTGTTGCTGCTACACCCACCTCTTATCCTACTTGCCTGCAAGTCCAGCTTGAAGCTCACTAGCATTCACACATTCCTACTGAGAACAGAAGATAGTTTTAAATAGGATTTAACCAGAATATCAGTTAGACTGTGGTGATGAAGTACAGGGTTCAGCCAGACAAGTGCACTGCCTGCCAACCTGTTTACACATAACCAGCCCCCTTCGTCCCCTTTTATCTCTATTTTTGCATTCTTGTTCCTCCCCAGTCCACCTTGATGTCCCCCTTTCCTCACCTTTGTTCCATCCCCTAAATATCCAAGTCTCACACATTCCCATAATCTCCTTAAGACTTGACACAGCAAGTTCCATACAGTCCCCAAATGCCCTTCCCAGCATCCCATAGCTTGAGTCCTGTGCCCCTGTAGGCAATAGCCCCTGGCAGTCTGCAAGGTGTTCTGCAGAGATAGTTTCTTTGGTTAACTCGCCTTGGTGGGTTTCACACCAGGCATGATGGGTGAATGCTTCACCTTGGATAGTCTTCGGAGCAGTGAATTCAGTGTGTGCCATTTTCCCAGCTGTTGGGTTGCTAGGGCTCCTCTGCTCTGTTCTTCATCTGCTCCTTGCCAGGCCTTTGCAGTTTTGGTGATTAGCCTTTAATCACATAACCTAAAAATCCTCTTTTCTGTATCTGTCCGTGCCAGAAAAGCCAGGAGCCTCTGGATGTGAAGATGACAGCAATCCCATGGTGCTGCAGGAAGATGTGCTGCAGAACCCGAGACTGATGGTCTTATTTTTAAATAGGTTTTGATATTATGCCCAAGCGCCATGCTGGGGAATATTATACTGCTGGGGATTATTTTCTGGAGCCTGCAATGTGGAGTGAAGATGACACAGTGCGTACAATGTGACAGTGGCATCATTGTTCTGCCAGCTCCCAGGACATTGGTTAGAAGAGATGCCCTACCCAAATTCCAAACTGGATTAATATTATGCCAATTAAATACCTTGTATTGCCTCATTGGTGAAAACAATTAGCTCCCCTTTTCTGAAAGCTAGCATAGGAATTTATTAACGGCTCTCACATTTTCCACATGCTGATGGGGAGACCCTGGAGGTAGAGCCAGTGTCTCCATCACCTTCCTGAGGGGCAGCCAGGAGCCCAAGCAGGCAGACAAGGTTGAGGGTGCATGGACAGTACTGTGCTGGCTAGGGGACACCTCCTGTAGCTTAAAGCTACCCCGCAGAAGGCCATAGTGGTAACGCTACTGTGATGTGCCCAGCACCACATCAAGTCCCAGACGATCCTCAGAAAACTTCAGGGATGATGAAAGAAAAGCACAGAAAAGCACCACTATCTTTCTTGAGGCAGAAGCAGCTTGAATAAATCCCTTCTATTTGGGTATCACCACTATATTTGTCTCTATACTAAGCTGCAGTAAAAACTTTTGCAAATGGAAAAATACTGAACAGGAGCTATGTTTTTTTTCCATGCTACTGTGAAATACTGGGATACGAAAGCAAGTTATTAGTTAGAATTTGTGGGACTGAAGTGACAGTTCTCCTCTCAGGTAATGATAAGCAAAGGATGGAGCTCGTAAACTGGGATGGATTTTCAAAAGATCTTTTGGAAATTATTTCAAAACCGAGTCCTTTAGTGACTCACATTAATGACACTGATAAAAATGGTTATTAAAACTCTAAGCACCTTGGCTGGGGGAGAGTTTTCTTAAGAAGCACTACGGAAGTTAGTATTCTGATACAGAATTTAATATTTTGAGATTATTGGTTTACCATAAGCTCCTTTTTATCTATGTTGGCGGTTTTTGATATATGATTGTATTTATTACAGTATTTATTTAATCTATTTTTAACATAATTTTAAACAATGTAGGCTTTAATATAAATATGAGCCATTTGAAGTATTCTTTCTTAAAAAAAACCCCCACATCTTGACCAATACAAGGGACATAATGAAAGTATATGGCCTGATTCAGTGCTTGTGGATCTCTTGAGTGTCCTTTGGCCATGGAGGAAATGGCTTTTGACTACATGCCCAGCAGTTTGTGCCAAGGCTGCTTTGCCTAGCTCCTGGTAACTCTGGGACATTGCAGGCATATCAGAATCACCCTGCTGGACTGCAAGCACGTGCTTCCACACACAAAAGAAGGAAATGGCAATTAAGAGCTGTCACCAGAGAGGTAAAGTGGTGCCTGATCTCCTTTTCTGCCAGTACTTAGCACAGGGCACTCTGTGAGAGGGGT
>NW_009260798.1:72222-77026 GCF_000687185.1 Egretta garzetta
CATGCACTGAAACACGACGTCTGTGGATGCCAATCACTCTCATTCCCTTGCATATGTCTTGCCCAGATTCAGGAACACGGGGCTGAGAGGCTCTTTATTCTGCATTATGCCAAGGTTTTGTGTGCAGTCAGCTCCACTCCAGACCACTCATTACTTTTTCCTTTAATGTCTCCTTTTAATTTTAGAATGTTACTTTACATCATGCCAGTTGGAAGTTTAAATATTTCTCCAGAAACTGGATGAAGAAGCCAATGCACCTTGTGATGAATACATTAAGGCTACAGAGCTGCCACTTTGCCACATGCATTGTCACCGAGCTGAACGATTGTACAGATCACAGAATCACACAGAATCACAGAGTGGCAGGGGTTGGAAGGGAGCTCTGGAGATCATCTAATCCAACCCCCCTGCTAAAGCAGGGTCGCCTAGACCGGGTTGCACAGGACATTGTCCAGGCAGGTTTTGAATATCTCCAAAGGAGGAGACTCCAATAAGGAGAAGGAGAAGGAGAAGGAGAAGGAGAAGGAGAAGGAGAAGGAGGAGAAGAATAATGGGTGTGTGGTACGGTGGGGTATTTTCCAAATTAGGACACATACTGATGACAATCACACTTTTTGCCTTCCAAAACTTGCTCCACCACTGTGCTTCTTGGCCTGTGATGCATGAAAAATGCTCCCGTGTCTGCCCTGCACTTGTATTGCATGCAGGGAGAGCAGAAAAGTGGCAGCTGCTGGTGGTGCAGCAAGCCTGGAGCCCTTCCAAGCACAGGCTGTTGTTTTGTACAGGAAAGAACCCCTGGGGAGATAGAGCCAAGGGAAGAGCAGCGCTGGCTCCCTCTCCAAACCTGCAGTAGTCAGGAGAGCCAGAGAGAGCCAGGGCAGGAGTGGCGCCTTGGAGGCACAAGGGCAGCAGGCAAGAAGTGAGCCGAAAGGGCCCAGAGGAGCCCTGACAAGGGGCTGTGCTCAGTGCTACAGAGGACAAGAAGCAACCCCCAGGGTCCACCCTGGGGGCCCACCCTGGGACTCTAGAAAGCTTCCTGCCCCCGGATGCAGGGCACGCCCAGGGCCACCTGCGTGGAGCAGGAGCAGCAGGCACCCAGCCAAAACGGCCCAAAGGAGCCCTGGCAAGGGGCTGTGCTCAATGCTGCAGAGGAAGGCAAATAAACCCCCGGGGAAACTTGCTGGCTCAACCGGGGGGAAAAAAAAAGCCTTCCTCCCCCCAGCTGCAGGACACGAGAGGCCATCTTTGTGGTGCATGGGCAGCAGGCAGTAACCCAGCCAAAAGGGACCTGAGGAGCCCTGCCAAGTGGTCCTGCTCAGTGCTACAGAGGAAGGCAAAAAAACCCCAGGGCCCAGTGCCAATCTGCCCTGGGGGAAAATTCCTTCCTGACCCCAGCTGGTGCTGGTGATGGGCTATTCCCTGAGCATGTGAGCAAGCCCTGCCTCCTCGTCCCACAGGCTGGTCACGCCTCCCAGGAAGTGCCCAAGCCCTGTTCTCCCTCCACCTGGAGCCATCTCATGGGCTTCTGAGAGTGGCCAAATGTCCCTGGCCTGATAGACCTTGGGGGCAAGAATCCTTCCCGTGCCTGCCAGAGCACCAGTGGATGCCCCAAAGCACTGACACCTCTGGCAACATCTCTGCATCCCATTTCTTATGGCTCCCCCCCCCGGCCCCCCCCCGGGGGGGGGGGGGGGGCGCCGTGCTCCTCCAGACGGCAATTCCCTCAGTCTTACTTTCCAGCTGAAAAGGCCTGACACCCTTGGGCACCTCCAGGGCTTGGTGGTTCTTCTCATCTTCTGAGAGGCTTGTGTCTGTTTTCTGAAGGCTGAAGCAGTATTTCCATCCATCAGATGAGCTTTGAATGTGACCCTGCTGGGAGATGGCCTTGCAGCGGAGAACCTCCAGCAGCCTCGTCCAGCCTCCAGTCTTCCTCCTTCAGCCTCCATCAAGACATTCCAGTGACTCCTCAAGGTTTTCCTCTTGGATGTCTTTGGGCTGAGCCCAGGCCATCTCTGGCAGTGGGACATGGGAGGATGCCCCCTTTTATCCTCTCCCGGGGCACTGTGACTGCTGCGTTGCCGGGTGCTGGCCCTGTGACATGGGGGTGATGGGACCCCCCACGCGCAGCCCCGCCCGCCACCCCTTCGTCCAGCCTCCTTCACAGGAAGGCCCTTGGGGTGCTGGCTCCGAGGCAGGCCCTGTGCCCAGGAGGCCCAGGGCCTGTCCCTGCCCTTGGTGGCCATGCACTGGGCACAGCTGCTGGGCATTAAAGGCATTGATACTATAGCCATTCGTTTGGTTGTGGCAATGCCAGAGGTGAAAGACAGGGCTTTGGTTCCCTCTGCAAGAACTTTGCAGAGGCGTAAGGAGCACACATCATTTCCTCACTATTCCTTACCAATGCACCAAGGGACATTTGCGACTCCACTGCTTATGATGAGGTCTTCTTGGAAAGAAGTCCTCAACTGTTTTGTGTTCTTTACCATATTTTTCCTTGCATTTCATGAGTTCTTTTCTTTCTTTGTCCTTCATCCTTGATACCTTTCTTGAAAGTGATGGCAGCCCTCTCAGCCTTTGTCTTCCTCCTTCCAGTAGTCATCATCTTCTGTAGGCCCTCCATGCCCCTAATCAATTGCTTAGTCTTTGTCTGCCTTCATCCCAGATGGAATTTGTCTCTCCTGAGGAATGAGAAATGTCCCGAGTGGTACAGGTGAGTTCTCACCAGGGCTTTGCACAATGCTTACCTTTCCCATGGAAAGACCTTGCCTGACACAGAAGGCAGTTGCCTGTGCCGTCACCCTGTGACCTCCTCATGCCTCCAGGAACATTTGCCTGCTCTGATGCTTCCAAATTGGAGCACAAACTCATGGTGCTCCACCTGACGTTGTGTTCCCTATTTCTACCCTGCAGTTCTTCACACATGTTTTATTGATGTAGGGGATGTCTCTTCTGTCAGAGCTTCAGCTGGTGTGGAGTATAGAGGCTGTAGAATGGTACCATGAGAGAGAGCTTTTCCTGGCTCATGGATACCATGAAATCCAGAATATGATGTGGACAAGGAAACCTTCATTTCTTGAACGTTGCCTTTCTGCAACCTCAATTCAAAAGACCTGACCATGAACTTCACTTCTTCATCCATTTGACAACAGCAAAGCATGAAGGGTGGAGCCTGAGAGATGTGTCAAGGTAGCTTTCACCCATCAGTAGGCTACTGGAGTCCAGTTCCTCGCAGTCATGACCAGCAGATCCATCCCTCCACTGGCCAGCTGGGCAATGGACGAGCTGTGTTGCTCTGAGCATGCAGCTGGTGGTGTCAGTCCAGTCACTTTCAGAATGGATGTCTGCCTGCTGGGGAAGAAAATACCTACAGCTGGCATTACCTGAGCTTCCATTTTGGAAGCTTCATAGGAGGAAGTGCTGAATTCACCCAGACACTGAAAAAACTGCAAGAGACAAAACACTGGTGGGTCAGTGCAATGCAGTGGGGATGTGCTTTACTCTCCAGGAGTGTGAACAGAGGTTGCGGATGATTTTTTTAATGAGTTCTGCAGGCATTCAGTGAAGAGGAAGGCTGTTGTTGCTAATGCTGATGTGGGTAAGGAGGTGGCTGGCCAGGTGGCCATCCAGCACTCAAAGGCAGCTGCCTCTCTTGAAGCGTCCCTACGTGCCTGGAAGGTAGCTGCAAAGAAGGACTGAAGATTTTGCTTGTGGTATGCCCACCTGAAACCACCTGAGAATGTCAGTGTGATGAAATGACTGATGAAGTCATTCAGATACAGAGGAACTTCTTTTTTGGTTTTAATTAATCAACTATGAGAAACAGTCTTCTAGCACAGACATGGTAATGAGTTTTCAAAACAGGTGCGCTGAGTGCAGAAAGCTGACAGACTACATCTGTTCAGTTAAAGAATCTCAAAATTTTTCTGCAGGCCCAGTCTGGGGAGACAGGCCCTTGCATGTGTCCAAACGGGGATCCGATGGATCAGCAGGCAGAGCGAGGCTAGAGACGAATCCCCTTGCCATGAGCGCCCTTATGTCCAGAGGGCTTTGAGGGAAAGGATAGTCTTTAAGTAGCAAGGATTTCAAATGGCATGGGATTTAGGAGCTAAACCATATGCTTTGAGTTAGGCTTGGAAACGAATTGGTAGCAAGGGCATTTTAAGAGCATGCTGTCCTCTCTGCAAAGGGCTGCGCAATTCAAATGCATACTGACATGGCACATCCTGAAACAATTAGCTAAAGCCATACTAATTGCATTCCTGTCCTGTGGGGGATGCCATCCCGTAAGCTGGGCCCCACAATTTAGAAAGAATGCTAAGGTACTTGAATACCTCCCGAGGAGGACAGCAAAGCTGGAGAAGGGGCTGGAAGGCATGTCCTGTGAGGAGCGGCTGAGGACACGGGGTTTGTCTATAGTTTGGAGAGAAGGAGGCTGAGGGGCGACCTCATTGCTCTCTACAGCTTCCTGAGGAGGGGATGTGGAGAGGGAGGTGCTGAGCTCTTCTCCCTGATATCCAGTGATGGGATGCGTGGGAATGGCTCAAAGCTGCATCTGTCAGGGGAGTTTGGGACTTTACATGAGGAAAACATTTCCTTAATGAGAGAGAGGCTGCTCAAAGCCTGGAACAGGCTTCCTGGACAGGCAGTCGATGTCCCAAGCCTGTTAATGTTTCAGAGGCATTTGGACAACATCCTTAATACCATGCTTTAACTTTTGGTTGGCCCTGAAGTGGTCAGGCAGTTGGACTAGGTGGTCGTTGTAGGTCTCTTGCAGCTGAACTATGCTATTCTGTTCTATTCTTCT
>NW_009260798.1:77041-138630 GCF_000687185.1 Egretta garzetta
CCAGTACATGCTGACGAAATCTCTGAGGATGTTTCTTCCCAGCCCTGCACTAGCAGAAGGCATTGGACAGGTAAGCATGTCCCATCCTAGGTGTTGGTTCTGTCACCTTGTGGGAAGGAAGCATGTACCTTCCGATGGGGGTGAGAGCTGGGGATCATCTCAAGAGAATTGGACCATCTGCAAGTGTGAAGCATAGTTTTTGAAGGTCTTCTGCATTCATTCAACTGAGCTGGGTTTCTACAGTATGGCAAACCCCCACATCTCTGACAGTATCGAGGCTCAAAGATCAAATCCTCAGCCTGAGGCAGGACGTGCTCCTCAACTAAATGGTTGCAAATCTTTTCGAAGTGAGCAATACCCGTTCATTTCCCCCTGGATTTTGTTTTCCTTCTTGTTCTCATTTTTAGAAATGCCTGAGCTCTTTCCTGTGGAAAAACATGCTAAACCACAAGAGCCTGAGAACAAGAGTACTCCCTCTGAGAGAAGGTCCCTCTGGCCCAATACTCTGCCTCCAAAGTGGCCAACCATCAATGTCTACAGGAGAGCATATGATATACCACCGGAGCTAAGTGAACAGACTGAACACAAACCTATGGATAATTATGTGAATCCCAAACCAAGTTCTGAGTTCATGACACTCTCACATTCACATCTAAATGTAGACATTAAGTTGCACACTTGGTCTAGAGGGATGTTTCAGCTGGCAATAAATTTCAGGTGGCAATGAGAGTTTGCCATTTGCCCTCCACTGTGTTCTCTAATCCTGGGGCAAACCCAGCAATGCATGAGTTACTCAGCCAACAAAGCCCAGATAACCAGAGCTTTGTTACACAATGCTCACAGGCTCTGCACTTGGGAAACATTCTGCAAACCCCTTTGAAAATCATTTTGAATAATGAGCATATCTGAGGGTGTCGCAATCTGCCTGCACACATTTCTCAAACAGAGGAAGAGGTGAAAGGCAACCATGTATACATGATGGATTCAACAAGGCAAGTGTCAGGATTTAACTTGCTTGGCGATGTGTATCTCTGTAAACCCTTAGGTATGTCTCCACTGCTGACTTTGTGCTCTGACAGGCTTGTGATGGTGGATTTAATTTGGGCAGCTGAAGTTTTTCCTGTCCTTAAGGCAGGCATGTGTAATCTGCTTTCTGAATCAGCTCTTGGGCTGATAAAGCTTCCAGTACAGTGCATGAGGATAAACCAAAATGAGAACTTGTTTACCTTCACTGCTGAAAACTGCAGTGGATGAGAAGCTCCTGTCTGGGGAGTAACCATGGCCATGAGGGAGAGGCGTAGGTGAAGGCAAAGCATTTTGTGTTGACCCTGCTGCCTCGAGTGCAGTTGGAGCACTTTTCTTTCTCAGCTCTTGCTCCTACTCTTCCATTCAGCCGCTCATGAGGTGTTTTCACTAGGTGGCACAAATGTACGTACATGCTTGAGGTCAAGAATTGCTTTTCTTTGCACTGGTGATTCACCCACCTTGCAGTGACGTTACAGGCTAAGTGCAACATTAGAGGTGCCAATAACCTCCTGCCTGCCTTCCCACAACTGTTTTTGTACCCAGAAGGACACACGAGTCCTCTGGGAAAGTGCTGAGGAGCAAAAACTCTCTTTATGGCTGTAGAAAGAAGAGCAGACGGGTCCAAGCGCTACCAAGAACTGCCTTATCAGAGAAGGCACAGTGAGTGAGATGTGGAAATGATCCTATTGACACTGGTCTAACCCAGGAGCTCAGAACTGGATGGCCTTTTGACCCTGCAATGAAGATCCCCACAAACACAGGCATTATCTGCTTGAAGACCCTGCCTCTCCATGCAGAAGGGCCTGTGGTATGTGCCTTTGGTGGTTGCACTTTCTGAGCTGGGGAGCCTACCTGACTCCTGATGCCTAGCTGAGGTGCCTAGGTGGGAATCGTCCTCCTCTCCTCTCCTGGTCTCCCTCTGAGGCCAGTGGCTGACATGTAGACAGCTCCAGGTGGTGACTCAGGTCCCAGGGGTACCATTCAGTTCTTCTGGTGACATCTTTATCTCCTCGCTGACACAGGGACACTGCAGATGAGTGGGTATCTTAGGCAGCTCATTTAGGTGCCTAAACTTAGGTGACATTGATCTCCCACTGCTCTGTTCCTTCTAATCCCCGACTGCCATTTGTCACATCTTTATATGGTCTTCTAAAGAAAACAGTGAGATATAAATTCAGAGAAAAAAAAAAATCAGGCTGAAAACCCTTTCATAACTAACACTCCCACAGAGAGGTAAGAACAAAAGAAGAAAGGCCAAGACAAAATATCTGCTAGTGGTGCCGGCGAGATGGAGGAGGGCGTCACATGCCTACATTTCTATTGCCAAGCAACCAGGAAAAAACCCATATGATATATTACTGGTATAAGGAATTTGGGTTTTTCTTTTGTTTTGCTTTGAATCTAAAGCTTGCAAAGTAGCAATACATTTGCAGGAAACCTGAAAGCTGTGGCATAGACCTACAGAAGGAAGAGCTAGTTTAGGAAGATATTTTTTAAAAAATCTTGATGCAAAAAGTTAAGAAAAATATCTATCAGGCAAAAGAAAAGATGTGAATATACAAAGAATGGAAATCATCCAGGAACAGGCAGACAATCCTTTGAGTTAATCATCTACAAAATCATCTACTAATATAATCCAGATTTCTCACTCATCAAACAGTGTTGGCAAGTGACATTCCACCCTGTACAGCTCAGAAGAATCCCAGATTGCAATCACTGTAAGAGGAAGAGCTGCCTCATACCAAGATTGTTTTAGACCTCCTCTACTTCTTGCTTTCTGTTTTTCATGAATAGATTGCATCTGACAAGAGGACAAATCATCTGCATATACTCAATGGTAGATGTAGAGGTTTTCTTTGCATAGTGTTGTGTCAGTGCATAATTTGTACAGCATAACATGTTTTATTTATTACTCCTAAAAAACAAGTCCAGAGTATATATCAATAGGTTTCTTCTGCATATTTATTTAGGACATATCTCTTGTCTGAACTATTCTTCAACATTTCCAGTGACAGAGACTCCTCAGACAGTATTTGCTGGACAGTATTTTCCAGGCTCCACAGCCCCTCAGATCTCTTTTTTGCCCCAAAGTGTAACCTGAGCCACCAATTGCAGCTTTCTCATTTCTACCACAGACCCAGGACAAACTTACATTTCCATCTTTGCAATTGTTATTATCTACTTCACCAGCTGAACTTCATTTTCCTCCTTTTTTTAACCCTCAGGTCAAATTTTCTATCCACCTGACTATTCTCTTTGCTTGCCTTGAGTGTGACTACTTTCTTGAAGAGTGGAACCTGTTGCAAGACACAGCTGCCCAACTGAGGACCTTTCAAAGCGGAGGAGACAGATTACTCCTTGCTTTCTGCAGCTTATGTGCCTGTTTCACATTCTCAATATGGTGTTTGCCCACTTCTCAACACTGCCATTTTTCCCCCATGTACATCTGTTGTCCATGACCAGCTATTAAGTCATACCATAAAACTGCAGAATATAAAAGAAGGGCTGACTACCATGAAGAGTAACCGTCACAGCTTACTTGGAGCACTTGGCACAGTAAGCACAAAGACGTGCAAAGTACATTGTGATCCTGAATGGCAGATGTGTGGTAGGAGAGAAAGGCAACCAAACAAACCAAGTTCAGCTTTGTTCTGCCTTGGATTATGGTACTTTGAGCTACTAAGACTACTTTTAATGAAAATATTGAAATAAGATGAGGTAAATTCAATTATTAATCTACATTTCTTATTTCAATGGGTATTTAAAGGGATATAAAGGCAGAGAAAATCAATGGTAATAGAGGTGGCTTTCCTAGAACACTTTGAATATAAATCCACTGAATGAGTGACTCTGGTTTCTGTAAAATCTGAGAAGTGCTTGCTATTTTTGTCTCACACTCTTCCTTATACTTCCATTTCTGTTGCCTTCTGCTCTCTTCCAAAGCAGCTCCCAGTTACTCTTGCCTTCAATGTGCCATCACCCTGACCTTACTGCTGTGAAGGTTGCTTTCCACTAAACACCTTAGCTGCTTTTTTGCTCTCCCTCCTGCCCCTACACTGCTTCTCCAGCCAAGCTTTTTCATCTCCTCCAAGCCAGCCATACTACGGACTTTATAGCTGTTCAAGATCTCCCCCAACTTGCTCTCACACAGCATGCCACCTGCCAGGTGTGACATCTGGATTTCCTTCCTCTGCTCCTGGGCTGGAAGACAGATGCTGGTGAAATCACTGTGCACTTCCCCTTGCCACATATTCATTCTCCTACAAAACAACAACACTGGGTAGCAACGACCTAAACATGATGCAAATTTGGTGGCAAGTTCTTTTTCTGCAATACATATTGCACTAAGATCTTAGGGTGAAAAATAGGAGAGGGATGCTTACTCTAGCTGTGGCATCATTCTTAGAAGCCTGAACACTAGAGTAAAGAAACTGTTTTCCCCCTCTACTCTGCCCTGGTGAGACCCCACCTGGAGTACTGTGTCCAGTCCTGGGCTCCCTGGTCCTAGAGAGAGTCCAGAGGAGGGCAACAAGGATGATAAGGGGACGGGATCATCTCTCCTATGAGGAAAGGCTGAGAGAGTTGGGCTTGTTTAGCCTGAAGAAGAGAAGACTGAGAGGGGACCTCATCAACACATACAAATATCTTAAGGGTGGATGTCATGAGGATGGAGCCAGACTCTTCGCAGTGGTGCCCAGCGACAGGACAAGGGGCAATGGGTACAAACTGAAGCATAAGAGGTTTCAGTTGAATATGAGGAAGAACTTCTTTACTTTGAGGTTGACAGAGCACTGGAACAGGATGTCCAGGGGGGTTGTGGAGTCTCCGTCTCTGGAGATATTCAAAACTTGCCTGGACAAAGTCCTATGCAACCTGCTCTAGGTGACCCTGCTTTAGCAGGAGGGTTGGACTGGATGATCTCCCGGGGTCCCTTCCAACCCCTGTCATTCTGGGATTCTGTGATTCCTGCCTAAGCTTTTCTGGCTCGATGTCTCTGTGAAAATCATTCCAAAGAGTATTGCATGCCTACAAGTTATACCCCTGCAAGCATCCGACCTCACATGTGAAGACCTGAAACTAAGAACAGAACTGGCCAGCCCACGCTATAAATAATGTCTCTGGAAAATAAGAAAAATGCTCACAGACAAACAGCTCAAAGACCTGATTTTTAAGCACTCCTGGGAAGTCCAAAGCTGAAAAAGTAAAAAGCTGACAGCTAAGCTAGTAAGAAGGATTCAATACTTCGGTTATATCACAAAAAGGAAAAATAAAATAGAGAGATGAGGGTGCATTTATTGTGCACGAGGTCATTCCCACCCCAGAGGCTGTTTGCACATACATATTCCCTAAGAGGGTGCAGAGGCAGCTTGCCACAGAGCTACTTGCCACTCAACAGCTCTGCCTTTCCTGACATAGGTTAAGTGATTTGGAACAGGAGAGAGTCTGAGTCACAAAAAGTCTGAGGAATTTGAATTTTGTAACGCGGGGACTGTTAAAATCTCATTCATGACAAAACATTGTCATCAATCTCCATTATGATGATAGTGGCAGGGTTAAGAAGAGATTGTGCAGGTGAAAAAGATTTATAAAGGTATAACTATAGGACATACAAGTTATGAAACGTGTACCACAAACCGTGTACTTTCCTTACATAGGTTTCAGGCAGGGCATATTCAATAACACCCTGCCAGCACCTAGACGATAAAACTGAAAACATATTGTCTTGAGACCTTTGTCAGACAACAGATCGTGTTCAACTTTATATAGCCTGTACAATTGTTGCTTTGTACATCTGAGGCCCAAAATGGCAAACAGACAGCATGGTGACTTGGATGACAGAATGTATAACGAAAGCTTGCCATGTAGCTGCCTTTGCACCGCAAGTCTTGATCAAAATAACTGCCTGTACTTCCACTGTATTCCAACAATTTAGTGGTGTGTATTCTTAAGACCTTTTGGGAAGAGCAAAAAAATTATTCTCAACCAGGTCATGTCTCATTTTCCTGTTGTTGGAAGCAAAGCAAAAACTGTACGCTTAAAATTTAGGAAATGACTAATGGGGTTACTGCAAATTTTTGGCATTAGTGACTTTCTTATGATTAATGACTTTACTGTTTCCCCACCTATAGTATCACAAATTAGTAAAAAAAAAAAATCCCTACAGGAGAATTAACAAGTAAACTAAAGCAGCATATTGTTAACACGCCCAAACCAGTTTTGCACAGGCCACCTCAAATCTGGCCAGCATTATTAGCTAAAATGTAATACTACACAAATGTAGATCTGTTGTGACTGTCCCCATGCATTCAGGTAGCACTTTGAACAAATGAGTCCTCCGTGAATCAGGAGCACAGAACAGGGATATCTCATCAGGGCAGCAGTACTCTGTAAATTGCTCCAGTCAACATTATTGTGGATAGAGGAGAATTTACCTAAGTTTATTTCTGTTATTTTGTTGCCATCAACAAATTATCAGTCCATATTTGAGGCACATATTGTAAGACTTACTTTTATTTAGCTAATTTCTTCTGTCTAGCCTGAGCAGTGGCTTGATTCTTTCTTCATATACATAAAAAGACACTATTTTCCTCCATTTCTTGTTGTTTTGAACTGCTGCATTCTCCTGTTGGGAAAAAAACACAACAACTTTTTGGCTATGTTAGGCCCTCTACTTTCTCTCTTTAATCAGCTTGCTCCTGAAGTTTCATCCTTCTTGCCAGTCAGAGTCTAGATGCTTTGAGCACTATCAATCATTGGCATGCAGCCACCTTGCAACTGCTTCACAAACATTTTCATTCACTTTTTTTTGTTTTCCTCCATTTTCTGCAATGCTTCCTATTCCACAGCTTCATTTTATGGCCAAGACTTCGAATAATTAAAAGGCAAACAAGGCATGGCTCTTACAGCAATTAAACACAAAAAAATGACCGATTTGCTCACTCTTCCTTTGCAAACGCATTTCAGAGACTGCTTTAATCTCTCCACAGGCAAGAAAGGCACTTGCAGTTCTAGGTATTTCTATTTTTACCTTAAGGTGGGTTTTTTTGTTCAAAGAAAATGTATTTGATATTTTACAACTGTGAAAAATTAAGTTCACTCCAATAAAATGACAGTGCCTTTCACAAATCAGGCAACACATTTGAGGTGAAAACTTCAAAGAACAGAAAACACCTCTGGAGCCACAGGTGTAATACAGATGCAAGCATTTGGAAGTAGAAAGTGTTTCTTATTACCTACAGTTAGAGTGCACACGTATGAAGAAAATTACTTTATCAGGCACTGTGCAACAACAGGCCAAGGTATTAATAAGTGGTCTTTCTGTACAACCTCACTGGTCTTAATTTTTAATACAATTACATGCTAGCATAGGTAAGACAGCTAGGAATTTGCATTTCAGTTCACAACTACACTGGTGAAAGCAAGGGGGTTTGCATTTTATGATAGCTCATTTGGGATCTCATCTGTGCTCTGTGGGTTGATGGGTATCGTTCCCCAAGACACAAATTTGTCGGTTGGGAACTTCTTCAGCACCCAGAGAATGTTTCACCATTAGCATTTCTTTTTAAAAGTATGAGTAGTTGCTATAATATTAGCTGAAATCTGCTTTTTCACTTTTCTGAGAAGCTGTAATACCACAGAAAGCGTATTAACGATGCAGTTTGGAAATTTAAATATCTCTTATTGACTTCCTAAACAAGCTGCCCAGCTCCAGCTAACGTTAGCCAAAAGGACACCTTTATTTCTGACTGACTTACACAGTTGGACACTCCAACTCTTCATCACGATTCTGTGATTCTGTGACCTCTTGAACTATTTTTTTCATGTGTTCTAGTTTTTCTGTTTATCCTACTAAATGTAAAAACATCTGCTTATTTCTTAGCCCATAGCAGGTTGTTTGCTATGTAGATTTGTCTGTTGACAATTTTGTGTAACAGGAGTACAGGGAAGCAATCCCATGAAAACTGTATATGACTTCGTCAGTGAAAAGAAGTTTTTAGACTGTAAGCCTTTCCTTTAGGAATTTGTAGTCCTGCCCTAACTGGGGGCTATGGTGGGGGGGAATCAGGGCAGCACTATGCAAGCTGTCAAGAGCCTACCTCTGAGTAAAGAGGGAGGAGGCAATTTATCACACATACTGGAGGTCCTGCCCCAACGCCAGTGAGCTTGTAGGCCCAGGAATGAAAACTTCAGAGGACCAGTAATAATACAAAAAAGGAGGGGCTGGGATTTGCTGGGTTAGGGAGAGAAACACAGAGAGGCTGTGTAAGAGAGCTTTGAGGCCATCCTGAGCTACAGCTGAGAAAGGAGAGTATATATAGCCTATTTCGAGACCTGCTTTCTCAAGAAATAATACTTGGAGACAGTTGGCTGGTTTTGATCACTCTTGTAATTACACCTGGAGGGAACAGAATTGCAAGCACTGAAAATAACTCAGCCCTGCCGAGGTAATCACCATTAGTGCTGCTCTGTGGGTTAGTTAATCAGGTGATGCTGCTCAGAGGGACGTGATGGTGAGAGGGGTAAGCTCTGATGAGAGCTGGGCTCGGAGGCTAGTCTGTAATACCCACAAGGTAGGCTGGACCACGGTGCCGTCCTGTGCATCCCTATCGCAGCAGCGTGGACACTTGCAATTTGGTGGCCACGATACCCAGATACTACTCCTAAATTGTCTTTACATGCCAGGACTGAGGCATAGTGAAAAGTCAAGCATGCTTCCTGACTTGTCTCGGCATGTCAGGAGGCCTTTTGCATCTTGGGCACTCTACACATCTCAATCCACCACTGCAGTAGGTGACATCAGTATCCATCCACGTGACAGCATCATGGGGCAGGGTAGGAAATGCTGAGGTTGCTACCAGCCTATCTGCCTCTAGATAGGCACTAGGTGTGCACTGTGGCTTGACTATATGGTATTTGCCTGAGTTTTCTCATTTAGGAGTCTCAAAAGTCACCTCTAGTCTGCGCCCAGCCACACACTTGCATCACCAAAATGTTGCATCACCACAAGATGGTTTCTCTTTGTTACTCAGAACGTAAAGGAGACATCTCCAAAGTCTGCTGAGACAGACGATACAAGGCCTTTCTAGGAAAGCCTGTGAGTGACTCCCCTGTGCGTTATCAGCCATGTGAAACTTTAGTGAGGCAGTCTTGGGCATGTGCCATGACCAAGGTCATCTGTGATACCTCCACACTGCGGGGAGCGACGCAGCTAAATCTGTGCTAATAATTATGGAAACAAATCCTTCCTTCTCCTCCTTCCACGGTGTCGTGGAGCTCATCTTGGAAAAAGGCTGGTGTCCAGATGGGATAGAGATTTGTTAGAACTGGGGCTAAGTAAGGATTGGCCTGTTTTTGAAAAAGTTAGAGGAAGAAGAAGTATGACTGACCTGATAATTGTGACAGATACTTCTTGTTACAGGGCTTCTTCCACAGACAGTTAGTTGCATTTTGACCGAAATCAATGGGCTGTGCAATTACAGTTTTGCTCTGTTCCCATTTTGTTGATAGACATTTTGTGTATTTGTACAACAGACAACAGTAAAATAAAAGATGGGTACACGTGTGTAATTTGCTTGTCTAGGTACCTGGGAGCAGCAGGTTCACCTAGAGTGGAACTCTGACTGAATTTCTTCCCTTTGCAGAATTCAGTTCCATCAGAGACAAACATGTTCTGAAACTGTCAGTTTTGAAGGAAAAAATTCCAGGACTATTCTACAGAACAGACCATTCCAATTCAAAATTTTAAAATGACCTTCGGATAATTTCAAAAATATACTAATATTAGCATACTGTTCCTGCAGAGTATTTTATCTGCTTACCAAAATACAAGTTTTAAGAAGCTAAAACTGAAGCAGAACACCGTTCCACTGAAATGATTAATGTTGCTGCATAAATTTCCTCCAGGGAGGATTTCAAACTTTTTGACAGGAGGAAGTGTTTCTAATTCAGCAATAAGGTAAAATCTTGGGATTCCAAATTTTTCCATGTGTCAGGCTTCCCAGTCTTGCAAGAACATGTATCTCAGATGGTGAAGTACAAAAGTGCACTTATTCTTAAATAGAATAGGAACCACAAGATAGTCCTTTTCTGATGTAGCTGCTTGATAGTGTACAAGACAGACAGCTGGCATGACTCTGCTTTACTAGCTGTCTAGGGGTTCCTCTTCTCAGTAATTCCCTGTTGAGCCACGTCTGACAAAGCAGATCTGCATGCAACCTGTCACAGATGTTGGTGCAAAAATAATCTTAAGGAAGATGAATGGCATGAATGAGACCATCTTGGTCCATAAAGTGCAGCAGCTTGAGCAGTGCCTGCACCTTGCGTTGCAGACTAGAACTGGTCCCAGATAGCCCTAAGAATCACAAAGATAAAGGTATATCCGATTCCTTTGTGTCAAGAACTGAATAGTAAAGCACAACGTCCAAGCCAATATTTTTAAGGCCAAGACAGCAATGTCTTGTTAAACAAGGAAAAATGTACCTGCCTGAGCTATCAAATGACACTGCAGATGTTGAAGAGTAAACCTGATCAAGCTTTTCACTGGGAAGTTTTGCACTTACAGCCACTCTAAAGAAAAGAATTCAGAAAGGTGTTTTCAGAAAATAAATAGGTTGGCAGTCCTAATTTTGTCTCTGTCTATACTCTGTGCGCTACCCACAGTGACATTGTATATGGAATGATTATCAAGCATGAAGTACAGCTCTATAAGTCTTTGCTCAAAAATCAGGTTGGACTAAAAGGAATCCCTTCAACAACAGTTCATTTATTTTACATTCAGGATGTTGTTTGAGCATGAGGCTGCAATTAATGACTGCATTAATAGGCTTAGCACAAACAAGGTGTGTGTACTTTCCTCTCCATTTGCAGAGCATCTGGTAGCAAAATTAACTGACCTTCTGTGGTTCCTATGCATTGTCAGTGAGCGCAGTACCAGGCTGTCACTTCCCTGGTGCCTCCTGAAAGCCAGGCAGACCTACTTATTTGTAGTCATTAGCTTTTGTTTAGAAGGCAAAAGGTAACACTAAGATGACATTCACATAACTGAATACTCAATTATCAGATTTCTGCAAATTTCAGGTTAAGTTTAATGTACAAAGGATTATCAAAGATTTTAATGAATCACTGAAGAATGTAATGAATGTCAAGAGTATTTTTTTATCTTTGCAGATGCTTCGTTCAAGCAGAAATATGACATAAGAAGGTATTATTTTTAGTGAGAATCTGAGATGGTTTCTCAACAACAACAGCATCAAGTCAACAGTGGTTCTGTAGCCATCCTTAAAGTGATATCCTCACCCAAAAGTTTAACCAAAACAAAAAATATTGCATAGAACAAACACTTCCTCTGCAAGTCACTTCAAAGCATGAAGTCCTGGCTCCACTGAAATCTCCTGTGGGAAATCATCAGGTAGGTTTTCTTATGATTCTTATTTACTAATATGTACGTGTATTCATCAGGTAAGCAAATGATCCCAAGTCACTCTAGCCATATAAAACTATGGACTAACTGGAGAACTAATTTTCTCAAGAGGTGATAAAAAGCATTACTGTGAAAAAGACCAATAAAATAGACCTGGCTTCCAGTAATGGATTAAAATACATCACCAATGTAACAGGGCAGGTAGCATCCACAGGCTTGTTCCTGGGAGCTCTAGGCAAACTCAAAGTTTCAGTTTCCAGCCCGAGACACAGAAGAAGCTGATGTATGACTGGGAAATGCTTATCTGAGCACAGACAAAAGCCAGAAAAGTTTTCCACGTGAAGATTAAACTTTCAAAGCTTAAATATGTTTGCTATGTGCAATCACTTCACCTTGTAGCTGTCAAAAAGAATCTCTTGCTGTGTTATTTCTGGAAGACAAGCAAATCTCTGGGCTGCTAACTTTTGTGGTCAGCTGGCCTGGAGATGTCAACTTTTCATTTGTCCCAAACATTGTTTATTTGTTAATATCCTTTCCTGGAAGAAAAGAGATATATACCCATCACTTTCACTGAAGTTTGTCCCTCATTCTCCTTCCAGTAATGCTAGCATGGATTGTTTTTTCCTCAGCTTCCCTGGATGCAACTTGTTTGCCTCAGTATAGAGAACTGGTCAATCTGAGAGAAGAATGTAACTTCTCTTCAGGTGAGAGTTTTCTGGATCAGAAGTGTTCCTTCAGCCCTGTTGCTAAAATCAGAATGTAAAGTCTTCAAAATTTCGTTTAAATAAATTTTTAGGAAACACTTTTGATTTCTGAGTCTTTCGGTTCCATTTATTTCATGTTTTCAAAGTTTGCTGGTTTGCTGGAAGGGAACATTTAGGTCTAGATTGCTTTTTGTTGTGGTTTTTTTGTCTTTCCTGTTCTTCTTCTTTTTGTTTCTTCTTGTCTTTCCTTCTTAACTAGGAAAGGTCTCACACAGTTTCTTAGTTTAAGCATCTGATATTTTTAGAAAGATGTCTACAGCTGTGAAACTCTTAACAAAATAGTAACAGGCAGCCCTACTATTAGTGACAGTAATGAAAGCATGAATACCAAGCCAACATCAGAAGCAAACCTGGGGGCAGAGGAAATTGGGAAGGGCAAATTGTAGGAGGGAATAGCAGGATCAGATCCCAGTGCCAGAAACAGACTGCAATTATTTTCGAGATCCTCAGGGGCTTTCTCTGAGGCCAAATGGCACAGAAGAGCCTGTATCCATATTATTAGACTCTTACTCTCCAAAACCGGGTAGCAATACGCATATTGTCTGTTGCAGATAGTCCCTGGCTTGTGCTACTTCCTGAACCATACCCGGGAGAACTTTGAAATCCTTGAACTGTTTGTGAGTTGTAGTTTACTCAGGCCAACCTGTGCAAGAGACTGCTCTAAAGAATTAACAACACAGCCAAGTTTTTGGGTTTGCCTTATTGATATTGATGTAGCAGAAGCTCTGGGGCAAAGGAGGCATCTGAGGGCAATGACTGTATTGCTGTCTCTATATACTAGTACTTCTCCACCTAAGACAACGGGGTCTACCTAAGACTAGGGGAAAAGACCAGTGACAGATGTGGAAGTGTTTAGTGCTTAATGCCGAGTCTTGACCCCCCCAGTATGCATTAAATTCTTTCAATCACTTCAAGTACAAAATGGGAGGTGCAAAGTCTCTCATATGCTCTCCTTCCTATCAGTGTGATTGCCAGCCACTAAGGTTGAGGACATCTAATCAGCAAGCAACGACACAGCCATCACAGCTGCGTTCCCTCGAATGGACAGACAAATCACTTTTAAGAAACTTGCCAGATATTGCAGGAAGGTTTCACATTTGCACCACAGCGTGGTAGTAAAAACCACTGAGGTCTGGAAAGAGAGTGGCAGTGGCAGGAGGAGGGAGAGCCTGGAGGCTGCTTGCCCTGAGTAGGGGAGTGAGGCCGTGGTTTCATGATACAGCAGTTTTGTAATCACTTGGGGATGTTTTTAAAGCTCAATGTCCTTAGTGCAAGCTGTTTGAGTGCAATGGGGAGGCAGCACCGTGGCAGGAACTGAGCAGCAGGCAGGAGAAGGGTGCCTGGAGCTGGTACGGCTGCCGAGTACCCTGCATTGTGAAACCACAGCTTGAAGCTCACTGGAGGGAAGAGACTTCTGCAGTCATCCCAGCTGCCCGGGCAAATAAAGAGTTGAAAAGTTTGCTTCTACCGAAAGATACAGAGTCAAGAAGTGTGCAAAACCAGCATGCCTTGATGCAAAGCACAAACTGTGCAACTGTTGCCCCTGGCTCTGGGGGCTGCACAGGGCGAAGCTTGGCTATCCAGAGGCTGTGCTGGCTTGCAGTCCTTGCCAGCAGCCATCCAAACGAGTTGTCCTGCCTGTCTCAGTCAATAGAGGTTCACCTCTGTCCTCTCCCTCCATGGCCACCCTCTTTGTGTCACCCTTTCCTTCCCTTGCCATCCTGCCAGCTGTTTGCCTCATCTGTATGCAGAGCTGCTCAACAGCAGTCAACAGGCCATTCCTGAGTCACTTTGACATCTCCTGCTTTGTGCCGTCAGTCTGTAGCTTTTAATGCACTCTGCATTCACTCAACTACTCGCCTCATCCCTCTCCTAGTCCTCTGGAGATGCTTGTGGAGAAATTCTAAGTGGCATCTTCTGAAAGAGCACTTTTAGCTGCAACCACACTGGGTTTTAACTAGCAGTTGGGCCTTCAGACAGCCACTGCTAGATTTATTTTTTAAATTCTTTTGAGCTGAAATGAGCTCAGAATGGAACCAGGCACACGGGCCAAAGACTAAATGTCAGCAAAGTGGATATGAACTGCTGAGCAAGCCTAGTTGATAGAAAAGGGAACTGTGCTACAGAGGGCTAGAAAATATGAGCCTGGGAATTGTGAAATGACTATGGAAAGATACAAAACTCTTTGCAGTTCCAGCAACATCCTTCTGGAATCACAGGCAGGACAAAGGACTATTCCGTGAAACCTATTATCAGACCTACATCCCTCACCTAGGCAACCAAGGCTGTCTAACCCTGTTTTTTGCTGGGACTTTCAAGAATACTGAGATAAAATCCAGGACAACCTTGGTTATAAATAAGCGGAATATATTTGTAGTTGGCAAGTTGGCTTTGAGAATGATTATAGGCAGAGAAAACCGATCATTCCCCTCTGTTGGTTACTCAAAATACTGTGTCCAGTTTTAGTCCCCCACATACAGGAGAAATGTTCACAAGCTGGAATGAGTTCAGTGGGTGGAGCACACGACATTGGGGGAGAGGCTGAGGGATGTGGGCTTGCTCAACCTGGAGACGAGAAGGTTGAGGAGGGATCTTACTGCTGTTTTCAACTAAAAGGAGGCTATAGAGAAGACAGAGCCGGGCTATCCTCAGAGATACACAACAAAGGAAGGGAAACCACAGCCACATGTTGGAGGATGGGCTATTCTGCCTACCTGTATGGAAAAACATCTTCACACTGAGAATGGGTGAGCACTGGGCCATGTTGCTTCGAGAGGTGATGGAATTTCCACCCTTGGAGATTTTCAACACGCAGGTGGGGAAAACACTAAGCAACTGCCGTAACTTGAGGTTGGCCCTGTTTTGAGGAGCAGTTCAGGCTAGGTGACCTCTGAGGTCCCTTTTAACCTAAATTGTTCTGTGACTCTAAGCACAACCTGCTTGGCAGCTCTCCAGTCTCCTGACTTCCGAACTACTCTGCAGATACCAAGATCTTGGTCACTTTTTGGAGCTGCACCACCATTCCCCTTGCCTGTGCACACCAGCCTCTCTCACAGCACTAACACTACCCACCCCTGCGCACCAGACAGCACAGTTTCCAAATCAGAGGCCCTTGTTCAGCAGAAAGCAGTCCCTTCTGCCTTCAAACCCAGGGCACAGGCTGAAGCTGTGGTGGCCACCAGGATGGCCTCAGAGCCACGTGAAGCTGCCAGCGCAGGCTTGATAGCAGGCTGCTCTGCCGGCGCCAGCACCTGGAGGGGACCGGGTGTGCACAGCATCAGTGAAAATGATCCCATGCTTGCAGGAATCTCACAGAAGCTAATTTAAAGTATTCAACAGAGGTGCCTCAGCTGGGAGGCTTGCATCCCTGCCTTCCCTGTATGTGCAGTGAAGGACAGCAGGCACCTGCGTGACAGCTAAAAGGAAATATGGTGAGGATGTTCCTACCTTAGGCATCTTGGCTATGCGCTGGGGTCTCAGGGGCTGATTCAAGGCCTGGAGTGTCCCAGCTGGCAGCTGGAGAGCGGCACTGTACCCCTTCCCTTCAAGATAGCTTCCTCTGCAAGGGCAAACCCCAAATGCTTGTGTACATGGTGGCTTGTCGGTGTGCCAGCAAGCGGTTCCTGACCGTGGCTTGAAGACGTTTCGGAGGGCAGGCAGCAGCAGCAGATGCCTTGCCTGCGACTGCAGCTGTTTTCAAAATCCACAGCACAGACTAAGCGTGTCAGAGTGTGAAGGTTATCTTAAGGGGTGAAGAAACAGGTGTTATCTGCTGTGATGAGATTTTTTAGCAAAGTTTTATTAATTAGTGTTTGCTTCAGACCTCAAATGCTACGACATAAAGGGTAAAAGCAGAAAAATCAGAAAGTTAATAAGCAAATCAAAGAAACAAATAGATGAAAGACTGGGGTGGGGGGCAGGAGGAGACAAACAATGTGTTGTTACCCATCCCAGCTCCTTCAAGCAGGATCTTGCACTACCTTAATCCCTGTAGGCTTTTATCAGCTAGCGTTTGAACTCCCCTAGTGATAATGATAAGCCACCTCACTTGGCAGCATGTTACACTGCCTCACTGTTCCTTCAGATCAGCCAGAAAAAGTGGGAGCCAAACTGAAAATCTGGGGCTCCTGGTGCAGCATGTGCTTAGGGCAGCTGGTTTTGGAAGGATGGATGCCGGCACAGGTCACAGCGTTACCCAGCCTTGTGCCCGGGTGGGCAAAGCGGCTCCCCGGGGCCGGGTGTGCAGCCATGTGCTGCTGGCGCTTCTCCCCACGCCACTGCCGGAGATGGCCACCACCCTCAGCCACTTCCCGAAAGGGCTGGCCTGGGTGCATGCGTGCTGTCCAGCGCGAGGCAGCGGTAGGGGCCAGCAGCTCCATGTTGTCCTTGGGAAAGGTAAAGGCAAAAAACCCCGCCAGCCATCATCAGAACAACCCCGCTGCCCTCCCTTTGCCCTGTGGGAGCTGTGCTGTGGTGCCCCAGGGACATCTCACCATGCTTTTAAGGAGGTGGTTCCTACTCCTTAATTCATGTGAGCCTTGTGTACTGCAGTTTCCTCCTATGAGTTAGCAGTCACTCACCTTTTCGAGGAGCAGTCAGATCCTCGGAGAGCAGTATGTTGTCGCGCTGCCAGTTATTGTTATTATTATTTAGTATTTTAATTGTTAGTGTGATGCTTTAAGCTGATGAAAGTGGGATTTCCAAATAAAACCTGCAAACAGTGAATATATTGAAAGTATGTTGCATAAAAATGAATCCCACTTCAAAGGTCTTACTCCAGATTAATACTGCTATAGCTGAGAGCAGAATTTAGTCCCATGTTATTATCTCTGAAGGAAGATTAAGGCTCAAGATGCAATTAGTTTCAGTTTAGCAAAAAGGGCAGGGTGGAACAAGTATGCATCCAGTGGAGTTTTTTCCATAGGATCATGGTACCAAAGACCTTTTCTGTTGCTGTCTGAATTATACATGTTGCAAAGTTTTGTCTTAACCTTTAACAAACCAGTCATTAGACAAACAATGCTTTCTCATTTAAGATTTTTTCTGTATACTAAAATAATTATCTCTGTAAAATTCCTGGTTTAAACACAAGAATATTGGTATGAACTTGTGTTTAAGTGTAAAGTTTATTCCTTTCCTGTTTCAGAATATGCTCTACTTACATAAGCACACTGATACTGGGTATAAACTCTTTTCCCCAGATACAGTTAATGCAATTCAAATCTTTATGTGAAATAGAGCCTAGCCGTTTTCCTAGCCCTGTGTATCCCCTCAATCAGCATGAAGAGGAGGAGGTATATGAGTCACTAGAAATGTGTTTTTCACTCTCCAAAAATTTAGATTTAGGAGGCCTAAAAAGTGTGTTTCGTTTCAATACAGTGCTGCATTCTGGCCTGGCACTTTACTCAATGAAATTCTTTAAATTCCAGCAGTTTTCTAAAGCCTTAAAGCCAGAATGTATCAGGTACTATTCTTTGCTCTTTTTCTGCTACAATTGATCATTTCCTGGTGGTCAGTTCCCCTCTCTCCTTTGTGTCAAATCAAAATCAGAGAAAATGTTGAAATGTAAGAAAATTATCAATGATTGTGCTAATATGGACTGTGCATGGCTTTGGGCAGGGACAGGTTCACACTAAAGGGCTGCTAAATTTTTCAGCACTGAGGAACGACATACTTAGCTGGGATCTCTACACATTACTGTAATCTACATGTTATGCAATAAACGTTCAACCTGCAAGTCATTCAGGGGGATATTTCTTTTTCCTTTTTGAGAACTGAACTTAATAGAATAGCCTAAGGAGAAAGTAGGAATGCTGAAAAGAAAAAAGAAAAAAGAAAGGACATTTTGAGAAAGTTTCAGTTTAGTCATAGTAAGTATAATAAATTAAACTTTATTGCATACAGCAAATCATGCTTAAGTATAAGTTCTTGGAGAATGGCTTACTAACACAATAACTGGTTGAGAATAGCAAAAGCAATAAGGAGAAAGAAGTCTTTATCAGAAGAGTGTTCATGATTTTAAATTCAGGCCCTTGACACTTCAGAGACCAGAGCTTCCCTTAAGAGACTTTAAGGTCTCTAAAGTCCCTAATTTATGAAAGATAAAATGTCTTCCTGCTGGTCTGCAGAGAGTATGCAGTCTGCTTTCTGGAGAAAACATCTGAAAAAAACCTTTCCTTTCTCTCATCATCACCCCCTTTCTTATGGTAAGGGTGAGAAGAGTAAGAGTTCAGCGCTACCCATTTCACCCTCGCCTCAGTGATGCTGCAGTTACCTCTGTGTCCCCAGGCTGTCTTGGCACGGAGTGGGTTAAGGTGCTCTGTGACTCTTTCCTTGCTGAATTATGAAGCAAATTGCCTTTCTTTCTGGGTATGTGGGCTAAGAAAAGAAAGGCTCTGGAAAGTTATCAGCACTGGTATGATTTAGTTGGCACCTCTGTTTCAAAGCGTGCAGTTATCACCAGTTGAAAGTGGCAGCCAGTTCCCAGCCCGTCCCTGGAGACTGGAAGACCAGCCTGGTTTGAGATCAGTGTCAAGCTTGAGTTCTTTGATTTTCAGCATGTGTGCTGGAGGTTTCAGTATGTCAGTACAAACCTGAGACATATCCAGCAAAGACATAAGATTTTGAGAATACCGTAATAACTACAGCCTTTTCCTCTATCAGCATAATTTCTTTTATTCCACAGCCCATAATTTTTCCTTGCATTAAAAACAGGGTAGATAATACCTCTGACTGTTTTGGAAAATTAGAATCACTTTTCCATATCCTAAATGACCAGGCATAACCTTTGCTATGTGGGATTCAAATTATGAGAGGGCATTAGTTCTCAAGTATCATTTGCCAGCTCTTCTCAAACACATTGGTGCTTTCTATTTAGCTCTATTTAAAAAAATAATATTTTGCATAATGAAGTAGGAAACAGGATAAAACAACAACAAAGTAATCATTCAAACCTCTTGAGAACTTTGCAAACCATCATTTATCATCATCATGGATGTAATTTGTTCGAGAGTCTAAGAAGTAGAAGTATTTATAACACCAGAGTAGTTCGAAGCCAGAACAAGCGTTTGTGTTAGATATCCAAAGATGGAGCTTGGAACCCAGGAGCTGTGGTCAGCCAAAGGCTTTCACAGAGCTGAGAAGAATTCTAGAACAACATATTTATAGTCTGACAATCACTTGTGGGATAGCTTCATACAAAATCTAGAGCCTTAGCAGTTTGCAGTCCTTCACAAATACTGTTATTTATTTATTAGCTGTGTTTGGTGCAGCTGTACCTAAGGACTGACTTGGGAGCCCATTTGTATGCAGAACAGTATGTAAGATCTGTCCTGAAAAGCCTTAAAAGTGATCATCAAGGTAATGCTTGAATGTCATTTAGTTCTCTTTAAGCATTGTCTTTCAAGTGGGTTGCACAGCAGAGTAACAAGTAAATGGAAATAAAAGTGGTGTACTGGGTAGAAAAGGGCAGGGAAGGAAAAGAAGAGGTGTACCTGTGGGGTGACCTGGATGTACATGGTTGTGAGGAGAAGGGAAGGATTAGGCAGGAGAAGAAGAGAACTGAGGAGGTTTGTGCACACACAGAGCGCTCCTCGTCATGGTGCAGTGGGCCCAGCATCCCAGCATAGGTGCACCAGGTCCTCTGCATGGACACACCCACCAAGCCACCAGGCTGGCTGCTCCAAGGGATGTGCCCTTCGCTGGCCTCATGCCTCTCTCCTCAGCCTCCCGCATCTGGCGGAGAGGAGGCCTTCAACCGGACACGGGCTGGGAGGAGGGCTAGCCCCGTGGAGGTGCTGGGACTTCTCCAAGCAGCAGTCCCACCACTGCACCATATCCCTGCCAAGATCAGCCTTTGCTTTGCCCCCCCCGCAGTCTTTCCTTGACATATCGTGCTGAGAGAGACAGGTAGTACCCGCAGAGCTTGAATACCCGCTGGTAGATTTGTCGGTGCAGGCAGGTGCTGGGGGTTGAGTGCACCAGCCCTCGCTTTGGCAGCCTTTGTAGATGCACCAACCACCCAGACTGCTAGTGCGCAACGAGAAATGAAGTTTCCCCTGGGCAAAGCAGAGGAAGATGCACAACAAAATCCTATTAAGTGAGTGACTGGTTACTGGGGCTATTGTAGATTTTTCTCGAGTCTTATAACTAAATGGTCAGTTGTTATAGGCAGCTTCCTGGGACACAGATGCAAGTCATCAGTGTTGGCAGGATATGATACAGTCTTCTTCAGAAAGAAAGTTAAAACCTTGTACAATTATCTGAAGAAGCCTCTGTGTCTTAGCTCAGGTTTAGTATGTTGGCTACTACTACAGAAGCCCCCCTCAAGAGCGGGGACCATCTTGCAACACAAGTAAGAGATCTTATAAACACAAATTCATTATACTGTCGGATGTGATAAGGATCAGAAATAATAAGTGCATGTTGATTAAAACATAACCCTAAGGAAAATTCAAACCTGTATAGCCTATATGCACTTGTGTCAGCCCAGCACTCTGAAAAATGCCCATGTCAAGCGCTATTTTTTGAAAGGTAGAATACTATACTGACAATCCACATTTAAATTCAAACATTGGCCCTAAGTTCATACCTGTAACACTCATTTATGATGAACCTGGGAGAACATTGTATTAATGAATGCAGCTTATACACTACTGGCATAAATGATGTGCCACAGACGGAGAGATCAGCAGGATCAGCTTGAGATACGTATGTTTTTCTGATACGTTAAGACAAGGGACTAACTACAGTGCAGTTTCTCATGCTGAGGTATTTTGGACATATTTTTCCCTACGTTTGCTTGTAAAGACAGAATAAATTGTCCTTTACATTTGTAAATATATTTCTTCTGTCAGTCTGTGCCCCTTCCCTCTCTATGCCATACCCCATGGAAACAGCGCCTGGGAGAAGCCATGCTTAGTATTCTGCAGCACCGAGTGCCTGAGAGCTCTGAAACAGGAAGCTCTCCCCTCCAACAAATTACTGCAGAGAAAAATAGACCACGCTCACTTTCAGCCTACAAATATTTGCCTTTGTGAAACGTAATGCAGTTTGGGAAAACAATGCTGATGGCATTTTCATATGAATTTGGATCTCTTATATTATTGAGTAGTGCAGAAAGACGAAGAGCTGAGCCATCCAGATTATTCTAGGTAATAGTATATTCCCTGGACTATATTTCTCTGCATATGTATATGTATGCGATGTTCTTTGTATATGTATGCAATCATGCATGTGTGCATTATATAGCTTGTTACCACCAAGAAGCAAAGATCCTACTCCAGCATCTAATGATGCTGTCTGTAGTCCAGCCTTCCTCCTTTTCCCACACTCACTTTACTTAAAAGAGCTCACTGGAGATAGAGAATGTGTATAGGCCTGATGCTGGTCCTTTGCAAATGTAAATCCATTTCAAAAATTTGTCGATGTTAATCTGTCACACAGGTCTTCCCTGCAAAATTGCCTGTCAAAGTCTCTTACTGCGATCCTGCTTAACAAGAACTTAAATGTTTAGGCTGATGGTGCTCTAAGATCCCTGCCTGTCATGCTGACAAATATGGTTGCAGTGTTTCTTAGGATTTCTCTGCCTGTCTGGATTAGTCTGCTGTCTCTAGTCCTCTACTTCTATCCCATGCTTTTTTTTGGTTTTATTTGTTTGGTGATTTATACAGCTTTTCGAACAAAGGAATATTGGTTCTTATGCATTAAGGTAATGCAAATAAATAATAATAAATGAAAACTCAACTCACTAATAATGCATTCAAACAGGACAAGAAATGAGCAGCAAAGCCTCAAGGAATTAAGCTAAATTAAATCAGACAGACAAAAGAGAAAGAAACTCAGGAAAGATACCCTGCTTTTTTTTCAGAGATAAAGAATGTAATCTTTTCTATTTGAAGAATAACAGGATTTTCACAAGGTCCTTGCTGGCTAACTTAGACACACTAAGGTACCAGAATTTGATTATTTTTCTCTTCTTTCAGAGTAACCACTATGGCAACAAATAGGAGATTCCTAAGCAGCTGCCTGCAGTGATGGTTTCACATAGTCAGGCTCTTTGCACCTGAAGAAACTTTGGAATTCAGATGAGATTAGAACATTTGCAAAATATTAGCTGCATCAAACACAGAGGACAGGCATTCTTCGCTCACAAAAGCTACTGTGCTGAGATGCCACATGTATAGCTGAGCCCGTCTGCGCTCTGTGGTCCAGCTTGCAATGCCAAATTGCAGCTGAAAAGGGTGAAATGCCGCCTTGCCTTGGCGTCCTCCCTCTCCCTGTCACCCCAGCCAGTGCAGAGGCAGTACGCAAAGGGCAGCACGCAGTTCAGCATCCCTTAATTTCAACCCCCCTAAAAATAAATTCATTGATAAAAAGGCAAGCAGAGGCTGGCAGCCGGCGCTCTGCGGCGAGCACAGGTGGGGCAGAGCCTGCAGAAAGCGTGGAGGCATGAGTCGGTGGGAGTGCTTTTCATGGGGGGTACTGAGTCCCTGAAGGAAGGCAACTGTTGTAGCGTGGAGCTTGGCACTGCATATCTGCAGTACGTAATCAGTTTAGATGGTGTGGAAAGCGGGACCCAAACTCTGTTCCACTTAACCCAAAACACTGCATTGTAAGATGCCTCTGCAAGCTGCGTTTCCATGGAAATGAATGTTAGCATGAGCTTCCCTCGGTAAAGTGAATCTATTAGACCGAGCTCAGTAAAACAGGTATTTTATCCCATTTCACTCAGGGAGAAGATAAGGATTAGTTTGAAATCTGCACGTGGCATTATAAGAGCGTGATGTGATTATTCCGTCGGGGCTTTATAAGATTGGGAGCTACGAGGCTGTGTTACGTAGACAGAACAATACCCGTTTATGCAGAGGCTGACTCAGATGCATAACTCTGCCAAAGCCTTATAAATCTTACACCAAAAGGAGGACAAAATAAATTTTAATGTATCTGCCCTCAAATTGGACTTTATTACTGACACGATCTTCCAAAAATAGAATGATTGTGATTTCAAGAAGCAAAGGAGGTGTTTCAGTTGCCCTACTGATTTTTTTAAGGATTGGATCTATTTCCTACAAATGAACCTTCTTCCTTACCACAACATTAAATGATTAAATCATCTAAGTCAAGTGAAAAGCAGACCTTTTCTGTAATGATATTAAATAATAAGTTAAACTCCATCTCAAACATGGAGGAAAGGCGGAATTTATATGAATTTGTTCTCAATATACATTAGCAGAAATACTGCCTGATGGATCTCTCTCCAAGCTGTCAAAGAAATGGCAAATCTCCAAGGAATACTCTGGAAAAGAAAAGTTTTTAAATAAACCACAAGAGGTTTCAAGCTATTTTCAAAGCATGGTGGATCACTGAAGTTTGACAGAATGAGTACAGTGTTTACTCAGTTTAAATGTGGTAATCTTATTTAAAGTGGTCAGTAAAACGGCTAACACAGAAAAAATGGAACAGTTTTTCTCAGTAGACCTGTTCTCTTTTCATACCTGTAAGCACTGGAGAACCAGACTATCTGTGGGACAGGGAGGGTCATGTCCTGGCCCATGGATCATTAATATGATTGGTAATTAGAAACTCAGCTGCAGAATCATTAGTTTCCTTATTTCTATGAGAGAAACCTAATAAGGCTTCAGATCCCAGGTTGGATTTATGGAACTTGGTTCACAGTTAAAGAAATATTTTTTTTTTAGTAAAAACAAAGATAATTTGGCTCCTCTGACAGAAAAACAATTAAACTGGTATCTAATTTTAAGCGTGTTCTTGGTTCTTTTGAGGTAAGGTCTTGATACAATGTAAGAGTAGGCTGTACGTGGCCTACTGAACTGATGTATGTCAGTTTGACCCCTGGAGTTTAGGATACGTTTTCATAGAAAATAAAGTAAGCAGAAGCGAGGTTGCCTCTCCTGAAGTGCAGGAGTGCTCTGGTGAAGTCAGGAACACCCTCCCCTCCCACCAAATCCTGCAGGGCAGAGGATGCTCATCATCCCATCCGCATTTATCAGCATCTTACAGAACTGGGCCTCTGACAAGCCATGACATCCTAGCAGGGGATCACAACAGATATTGGTAACATTATAGAGAATTAATGTCTTTTTTCTTCTTAAAGCTGAAGAAAATTTCCCACTAACTAACTCCAAATTTCTCAGAGGCCTTCCATGTAACACCCATTCTGTAAAGTTTTCAGGTAAACCCAGACAGACTTTGTTCTGTGTCATTGCTCCTTCCCTTGCAAGCCTCAGACTATATAATAAACCTAAGATCCTTAAAAATGCATCCTTCTGTCAGTCTAAAGCAAATAAAAAGAAAAAACAAGCATTTAAAAATTCCACACAAGAAATAAAATTCATTCTACCACAAATGAGGTTATAAGAGTGTCTTGGTCTAACACAGCTAATTCTATCGGGGCATACTCTACAAGAGTAACTAATAATAGAACTAATTGGGACACAGGCCAACTTCTCCCAGCTTCTTGATAGAGTTCTGACATTTTAGTACTTTTAATTAAGTGTATGTGCTGGTGTTATGGCATGCAATAAGTTGTTCAATAAAGACATGGAATACATTTCAGAACTCTTTTGTGGGAGTTTGAGGTTCCAAAACCAAATTTGGGAAGCTTCTGTCATCCTCTTGGTCTCATAATCCTGCAAAATCTTCTTTTGTTTCTCAAGTTTTCTACATTTCATTGCCTGTAACAGAAGCATAAGGTTATTTTTTTTTCTTGGTTATTTCATTAGTGATACTCTGAGCAGAGATCTGAAAATGAGGATGCATTCTACAAACACATTGAATTTCTGGGTTTTTTCCAAGATTGCTTCATATTTTCATTTCTCCTCTCTTTTAGCAGCCCATTGGTTTTGGGACACAGAGATTATTCTTATGGCACTTGCGGAAATCTTTGTTCTCATTGCCATTTAGGTCAATAGAAGTTCTGCAGCTGACCTCTGTGCAAGCAGACTCAGCCTGGACCATAGCTATGTGCAGGCAATGTACAGATCATGTACAGAACATGTACAGACAGATCATGTACGGAAAATTGGAGGGGCCTAAAATCACAAAGGATGTTGTAATACAGGTAAGGATCTTGCTCATGCCCTTTCTATCCACAGACAAAACCTTCTTGCTTGACCTTCCAGTGGCCCTTCCAATTGACACAGCTGGAGGTTGGACTGGGAATGCATCTGGACTAGTAAACCAACCATTTCATAGCAAGGACAGACGTGCGCAAGGCCACATATGATCTGACAGGCAGCTCAGGCCTTCCCACTGTTTGCTTCATAACCCAGAAGAAGAAACGGGGCTTTCTGTACCTCATCGGGGAGGAAGCACCGAACAGCTCAGGCCAAGGCAGCACCAAGACTTGTACAACATGCTGCAAGGAGCCCTAGCTGCACAGAAAGTCTGCAGCGTGGCTCTGCCTATCCAGGTGTGGCCCAAAGAGCAGGTTACTCACTCCAGCTAATTTTCAGTACAGTTATGGTCTGAAAGCCATCAGCAGGTAATAAATATGTCCTGACTTCAGACAACTAAGTGATTTCAATCCTTTTCCATTTCAATCCATTCATTTTGACTGTAAAGCCATTATAGGTGTTTCCTTGTGTTTGACTTTCTCAGCTGAGAAGCCAGGGACTGGGTAGATCATAAGCAACTCCCATTTCACCCTTACAGGCTGGGTCTCAGCCTGCCTCCTCACCTCCACAGTGTGTACTTGTAGTTGAGAACAAGTTGGAGGAACAATGTGGAACATTGGTTCTGTGTCTGCATATATCTTTTCTATATTACTAAAAAATGGTATTTCACGTCCAGGATTGCCTGCGGGATACTTTTTATAGGCATATAAGGCAACCAAAGGAGGTTCAGTGGCATTTAAAACAGAGCTTGGTGCTTTGTATATCAAAGTTTTAACCATTTTTAAGAGTTTGCATTCTGAACAAGGATAACTGACTGTAATTATCATGTCACAACTTGTAATGAAACAATTAAAGGAAGAGACAAAAATTATGGATTTGAGATATATTTATCTGTTGACTGTTATCTGTATCTGCTGCCACGCTAAAAATCCTAGACGACAGCAAAAAAATTTAGGTTAAGGAAGATGATAAAGAGATTAGTATCTGATCAGGCATCTATAAACAAGTAATTCAAAAAAAGCTTTTTGCACATAAAGCCTAATTACTTTGGGAGAAAATCCTTCTTTGCACACAGAAGGACAGATCATGTGCTAGCTCTTAATTTATGCTGATCCTTATATATTGTACAGTAGGGATCTGCCTTATCCCTTGGCTGTCTCTACGTGACATGCAATTTTTCACAGGACTTCCTAGTGATTTTCAGAATCCAGGAGCAATTCAGCATGGAGAACAATGGCAAACAAGACATGGTGAGTTGTGTCTGCTCATGGAAATGCAGCTATGTTTCTTCCAGCAATATGAAAAGGGATTGCATGTTATCATGACTACCACTTGTTCCTGTAACAACTGTAAAGCAGAAAAGTATTTCTACCTTGTCTTTTACAATCTATCCATGTCTCCCTTCTAAAGTAATTTCCGTCTTTTTTCTCTCTTCCATTATTTCTTCTGTATCAACATCTTAATTCATTAAGGAGATGAAGCCATGTAACTCCATGTGCGACAGCTAACAGACTTATTCTAGCAAATACAAAATGTTTCTTCATTATAACCTTTATGTTTATGATCTCTCTGAAAGCACTGCAAAATCCTTGGGTGATATTACTGGTACAGTAAGCACAGCTATTTTAGGTATATGTTCATATTTCAACATTAGCAGGGGAATTTTTTTTAATATGGCAGTTACTATAGTGACAGTGACAGTTTCAGAGAGGGAAGATGGTATTGTGATAAAGATATTATACCAAGATTCAGCTCAAATTGTCAGGAACTCTTCAGAGAGGGTCACTTACATCTTTTTATTTTCCAGTATTTTTTTATTGTCGTGGCAGTGCTCTAGTGAACCAGTTGCTGACCTGAATCGCAGGAGTAGAGCTGGCTGAGAGTTGCTCTTTTGTTCTGCAGAACTTTTCCACCTTTAAAAAATGTTCTTATTCTGTATCAAAATAACCCCAAATCTCTTGAAAGCTAGTTTGTATAGGTGAAATAAACCATCCCAGCAAAGCCTAATGCTGAAGACCCATGTTTCATGCAGAAGGGTGACTTGATCCTAGGCTGCCAACCTGTCCCAAAAAGGGTAATACTGCTACAGTATTGAGGAAGTTCTGTGTTTTTCATCATTTTGAAAAGGCATTTCATTATGAATTTGCACAAAAAAAACACCCCAAAACCCCAGCAAAACCACCCAAACTTTTTCTGGCAAGAAATTTGTCATAAGTGGTATGTTCCTACGAAAAGTTGAGTTTCTAATGAATTGGTATTTTTGCAAAAACTTTTTTTTTTCCTTAAAAACAGCTGTAGCCTGCACAACTATGCTGGTCAGTTTGCAGATATCTAAGTAAAAGATGAGAGAGATTAGATCTGTATTGATTTCCTGAAGTCTATAGGTGTGTGCAATTCTACAACTTATGAGACTGAGCTCTAATTCAGGCTTGGTCAGAATATGCCTGTTTGCATGCTAGTTTTTCATCCATAACTAGTAAGCTACGGAAAGCCTGTCCTCATAGTCACAGACAAATATTCTCCTCATGCTTGCCCAAGATGCAAAGATAGAGCTCTGTAGTCCAAACCTCTCCAACACACACCGTGTAGGGGGGCTGCCATCTTGCAATGAATTGTCAATGCCCGTGATAATTATCAGAGTAGCCATGGCATCATTGGTGACGGCCCAGGTGGTCCATTCTTGCCTCTATTGCCAGTAATACACTTGTTCTAAAGTGTGTGAGAGCCTCTGACACCCTAAATTGCCTGTACATATGGAATCATTCATGGCTGTTGGCAGCTGAAATGTTCATGGCTAAAGTCCCAGTGACAGCTGAGACAAGGTTCAGGTTGCTGATCTTTACTCTGTTTCAGTAGCTGATTGCCAACTTAGAGCTGGTAATTAGCTACATGAAGCATTGCTGTCTATGGCTTGCAAGTGTAAGCTATCGGTGGAGAACAGCCCAGCAGAGGAATGCAGGATGCTGGTCACCAGCCTCAGCTAGGCAGCACCAGAAGTCATGGATTTTTTAGATGCCTCCTGTTGTGGTTTAACCAAGCAGGCAGCTGAACACCACCCAGCAGCTCGCTCACTCCCCCCTCCCACAGTGGGATGGGGGAATCAGAAAAAAAAAAAGTAAAGCTTGTGGGTTGAGATAAAGACAGTTTAATGAAACAGCAGAGGAAAAGAATAACAATAATAATGATAATGGTAAGAGAATATACAGAATATACAAAACAAGCAACGCACAATGCAATTGCTCACCACCCGCTGACCGATGCCCAGCCTGTCCTGAGCAGCGATCCCTCTCCCCCTGGCTAATTCCCCCCAAGCATGATGGTCTGGAATAGCCCTTGGGCCAGTTGGGGTCAGCTGTCCTGGCTGTGCCCCCTCCCAGATTCTTGTGCACCTGGCAGAGCAGGGGAAGCTGAAAAAGTCCTTGACTGGTGTAAGCACATTCATCTAGTACTAAATCCAAAACACAGCACTATGTCAGCTACTAGGAAGAAAATTAACTCTATCCCAGTAGAAACCAAGACACTTCCTGATCAAGACCAGCATCCAACTGAGTGAGCTGGCAATGATGTTTTAAGACCAGAATTTTTCCCAGTTACAGCTGAGAAACCAGTTTCTTATCTCTTCACTTCTTAGCTACCTGTCAATACCCCAGGGAAAAGTCTACCGGGTCAGCTTAGACCACCATGCTGTCCACTGAACTGTTTAACATTGCCCTGGAGGGACTGGAAGTGTCAACATAATCAATTACTGCATCTCAGGAAGCAATCGCAGAGAAGCTTTCCAGGTTATCTCTGTACTGAGGTCTTCAGGGTAAAGCATCTGCCCATTCCCTGTGCGCCCACCCAGCAAGAACAGTAGGTTCTGGAGTGCAGTAATCTGGTAATACAGCTGTATCCAGAAACATCAGGATCTCCTATGACAGGAGTGTTTGTCTTTTGCAACATGAAAAGCTTATTTCCCATTTTTGTTTTTTCACCTTGTGGCTCTGGTAACCCTGCTTTTAACAGGAGAGTGATGATAGACTCTTTTTCTGATGCAGGGTAAAGAAACCCGATTTCCTTATTGCCCCATAGTGTTATTGGAGTGGTGATGACAACACCGTTATGTCTTATTTGGAGGTGATTCGGCTCATGTGGACAACGTTGGCATTATTGCCATTTGGCATGGAGCTGAAAGACCTAGAAAGCTGATTATGCTGCAGTGTTTGAAGAAGGGATTCGGGACATAGCCCTGAGAGCATCATAATCCTGCTCAAGCACAATGTGACTTAAAAGCCCACTGTTCCATTTCAGTGCTTTCCTCCCTGTGCCTGGAAACCTTCCCTATCCTTCAGACCAAAGCGTACTTCTTATTTTGAATAAGGTGATATGAGGTCTGGAAGAAATATTGTTGTCACCTGAGCTTACTGCACAAATTAGCTTTTCAAAGGGCTACAGAATCAGAGCAAGTCTCTGTTGGGTCCGCTGGCAAGGAATAAAACGAGTAGTATTTAGGTCTTGAGAATATAATTCCATCTGAGCTGGTTCTTTGGCCAGATCTGTAATGTTTAGTAAGATGAGTTCATATGGGTCATGTTACCTTGGGTGAGCTGGTTCACAGTGGCGCCCTGTTCTGGGTACAAGCTCTGTAATCCATCAACAGAGGAAGAGGAATGCTTGAAATGGTCAGCTATTTTATAAAAGACTTTGATCTGTTATAATGGGTAGGTGAGGGTCACAATGGGAAGAAAATGGTAAAGATGATTTATGGTGCAGTAGTTTTTAAAGACCTATATCATCTTTAAGGCCCTAGAGCAATGGGCGTGTTAAAACACACATCTAGATACCATCTTGCCCTGAAGACCTTGTCTGCTTTAAGTCCCTTAATGTAAAGTTAAGGGCATAAGACAAACACCCTAAAGCACAAGCTTCACTGTGTGTCACTGAAAGCACCATCTTACTGTCATCAGTGCTTTTCAGTACTCTCCTGGGGGAATCTGTGAAGAAGCTTAGGGTTGCTCCTTGAACTACCACCTCCTCTCACTGCTAAATAGGGGGTGTGGGAGATATTCAAAGGCACCAGAGGAGCTGGGCTCTAAGCTCTGGTTGTTGAGTTTTTGGGACTCTGTTTTCATTCCATTGCCTTTTGTTATATTAGTATCTTTTGGAACATTTTACTTCCATGACAGGCTGTCATGTGCAATGGTGTGCTTCTGGGATGAGTTATTTCTCTTCTGAAGGGTTGTTTCAAGCAAAATCCTTTCCTGGTTCCTCTGTTATCCTAAAGAATATTTTTGAAAACTTCTGCTTTGCCATGCATACGGGGCCATGGCACAGGACGAGGAGATCGTCAGGGCTCTCACGTCGGCAGCACTGTGGCCTCTCTGCGGAAACAGATGCAACAGCGCTTCGGAGCTCCTGGGGCCAGGCTTGGAGGAAAGATGGGATGAAAAGCGGTGGGGTGGGACAAGACTCAGGCAAATGCGGCTGGGAAAGATTTACTACCCAGTAATCTGGGAAGCACTGAAGGGATTTGTATGCCAAAAATATACATGTCTAACAGGGTCAGGAAGCACCTGATATCCCTGTTTCACAAACTTGTCATTATTAGAGCTATTGTCAGCCCAGCTACTGGATGCAAAGCGAGTCCTTAACGGGAAAGAATGACAAGAAAAAAAAAATTATATCAATTCCGTTTGAATTTTACCAGGTCTGTGATAATTGTCATAGAATTGTTCTTTTTGATATCTCCCAGCTGTCTAAACAAGGTCTGAAAGGGCTTTTGTCTTGTTTTTGATCTTAGACACCAAGACAGGACTACCAGTTCTGATCCGAGCTCCCAGCGCTGGTGCCTGTATTTCATCCAGTGACATAAATAGAAAATGCATGAGGACTCCCAGGAGCAGGGATGGGATTGGGTCTTAACCAACAGGACTGGGACTTAAGCATGGTTAACTCAGTATGCCTCTTATTTAGGCTCTTTTTACCCCTTCATATCTTGCATTCCTATCTGCACAGTGGCCCAGCTTAAAAATGGAGCTGGAAAATAACCCCAACACAGCCGTATCATTAGAGCCACCACCCACAGTCAGGAGGTGGATTGGAAACTATTTAGGTTGAGGAATGCCTAGAATAGAGCTCTCTCCAGACCAAATATTTATCCTATCAGGCTGAGTGATTGCTGCCTCTAATTTATTCCTAGTTTGGCACCTATTCCCCCAAGAGATCAGAGAAGAGCCTGTTCAGACACAGCCTGTGCCTGGGGTTTCTTGTGGGTTAGTCCTTGGCATCTCCCTGCACAACATTCAGGATCACTCCACCATGAAAGTTCCTCAGTACCCTACAGTTAGGAGAAGGAGCTAAAGATGCCATCTGAGGTACCTCTCTGTTTGTTGCACTGAAGTGTTTGTCTTTTAATCATTTCAACATTTGAATTGGAAGGCGAGGGTTGGATTCATCTCACCCACGTTAGACCATCTGGAAGATAGATGCTTGGTCCTGACTAATCATTTCAGCTCTATGTACAGTGATGGCATATAGGGACCAGTTCTTCTCATCGATCTCAGATACCTGGTTTAGTGTGATCTGAAATTGCCTCTGCAACTGCCTGTCTCTCTACAGTGATTTCTTAGGGACATTGCATCACTAATTCAGACTGGATCTCCACTTTTAGGGGGGATGAGGTGGGTGGGATATCATCCATCTCCACAGTACTCCATCAGAATATGGTCCCTTGTAGTCCATACGCGGTTCATGGTAGACAGTATTCAGTGCCTACCACCTACCAGATTGACAGTGTACACAGAACAAGTTTATAAAACAGCTGATAATTTTTCTGAGGAGCTCACCATTAAAAATACACCAGAATTGATTCCATATAGATATTGGATGATAAAGTACTGAGCCCTGCCAGCATGTTCATATTCACATTAGATGGGAATTGAAAGGGAAGAGAGAAAATGGTGGTCCAAGATCTACACATTAGCACGCACAGCACAACGGACAGACTCCCAGAGGAGGAATGATGTGGTTGTAGCTTTTGCAGTGTTTGAAGTTTAAAAGAGGGTATTTTACAGCACTCTCCAGACATAACTATGCATCTATACATATGTAGGGCACTGAAAGAATGTAATGATTTACTCAAGGGCAAAATGATATCCCACTTGCATAAGCTGTTCATCCCTTAGGCACCATGAGATTATGCTGTCTTTTCCACTGAAGCCTTACTTGTGGCATTTAACCAGATCTAATACACTTGCTATTAGACAAACACTGGGAGTTACAGTACCATAAAGATGCAAAGAAGGCTGCTTAAAGCAGAGGAATCTTGCAATATTAGGAAAAGTTGTATTTACTGTAGTATAGCTCTTTGCATAGTAATTAATACTATGAACAGATAGTTTTCTATAGCTTTGAAGGATATGCAAAGGTACTTAAAAATAGCATGTTCAATGTCTGGGGGAAAGGGGGTGATGCACACAGTTTGTGTAGAAACTGTTGCTTTCAAATGTCTCTTTAATTATAGAACACTGTTTTTAAGAATTCTGATGTTTGAGACTGGGAAGTTCATCTACTAACCAGATTGATTATCTTACAATAGGAGCTAAGGGCTCGAATCTTCTGGTACCTAAAGGGCAAAAGTATAATTCAGGAACAGTTTGCAGTTGTGGCTGTAAGCCATGTCAGTCCTGCTTGGTCCTAGACCAGCTGTGTGGTGATCTACTTTCTAGTTCCAACACAGTAGCCTCAGGGCCGTTCTTGCTTGTACCAGTTTCCCAAATCCCCAGCATTGCTGCTGCAATTGCCAGGAGCACAGGGATACACATGGGAGGCATGGGGGGGAAGGTGCCCTCACCAGAAGAGCCCACATTCTGGAGCATTCCTCCAAGACCTGCGCAAAGTAGCAAAGTCACCTATTGAATTAGGCTGGCAAAAGTTGTTTAGATTGTACAGGTTTTTCATTTTGCCTTTGGAGAGCCTCTTGAGGCTTTTTGTATGATTCTTTTGTAACACTATTGTGCTTTGTATGTTTTTGTGCACAGTGGGGTTGTACTAATTAATATTGATCACTGTGTTTTCATATAGCATTCCATTGTGATGGGGAAGCTGGGATATAAATAGTTCTCAATCATTATTTGGATAACTTCTACATGAGATACTTTTAAAATAGTACTGTGATGTAATTTAAAAAAAAAAAAAAGTTTTATTTGTGTTCTCCAAACCCCTCTTATTTTCTCTGACAATCGTCAGTTAATTTAGTTTCCTGCATTTTGCAACAAGAGGTGAAATGACTGTTCTGTCTTTGGAGAGGATGGGCCCTGCAAAATCTTCATGCTCCTGGGCAAGTATCACTGATGTTAGTGCAGGTCTTGGAACAGGGCATGTATGTAAGTAAAGTGTGGATGGCAGATGTTTAATGCAGTGTAGAGGAATTTCTTTATTGCTTTTGGTAGAGTTTATGAAGCAAATTTGTATTAGAACTGGCTGGGGCATTAGTAAATAAATATGAGAATCAAACATATAGCCACACATATTTTAGTTTGTTTCTGGTACTACCTAACAACAACTCTTTCCAGAGCAAATGCTTTTCCCTGCAAACACACATAAAAAAGATACTCAGCAAACATCATAATTTTAGTAGCAGACTTTCTGTACATAAAATTATAACAGTTTTTCCATGAATAAAGTGCAACATTTCTTGACATGACAGGCCCAGAAATAGAAGCTTTATCCTTTTGAGTATAAGAAATCTGCAGCCTACCAATGGAACCCATAGCTAGTTGTCTGCCTAGGTCTCAAGAAAATGCACTTGGAAGGTATAAGGTAGGTTGTTTTCTGATATTTTATGCAGTACTGTTACAGATAAATCACCTCAGTTTATAAAGAGAAGGATATGAAAAGTAACTCCAGTAGCATTTCTAAAAATCCTCTAAAATATTGTGCTTCCTGCCACCCCCCAACTCCTTCCCCGTAATGTATGTGACATCTCCCAACATCATATATTCTGCAGGGGGTGTGAGAATTTTGCAGACATAAGTTTTGTATGAATTACGTAACTGATTCATGGTTTGCCACCTACATGTTGATAACTATCCAAAATCCTGCTGATATTACTTCTATGTGTCATCAGATAATTTTACACTGAATTACAGATAGTTTTATATTGAACCACAAAGTCCTTGACAACTTCTTTGAATAAATAACGATGATGTATAGATATATATGCATGTGTTTGCTTTCTTGTTTTAGTCTTTAATTTTGTTCACGAATGTCACTGCATGAACATCTATCAATAAAAGTTCTGCTCCAGATCACACAGGACACAATGTGGGAAACTTCCACAATGGAATTGAGCAATTTGTATGAAGATTAATACTCATGTCTGAATCTTGACAGTAGCCTTTTAATCACGTTTGGAGCAAAAACATCCACAGGATGAGAAAAAGGGTTAATGACACGTCTTCCCTGGAAACAGCTTGGACAAACATGGTTCACTATATAATTTCATTTTTAAAAACTAGATTTATAGATTACATCTCACTGAATCAATTATTCCTGTAAATATAGAGAAAATAACTGTCTTTCCAACAAGAAGCAGCTGTGTTTTTCCAATACTATTAAAATTTGAATTAATACTAGAAGGAACAAAAAATGAAGGGAGTAAGTGGATTATAGGCATTATTTGTTCCAAATGACATAATTCCACCACAGGCTCCATACTAAGTATTTATGGTAAAATGATACTTCAGCTTTAAACTATTATTGCTGAGATTTTACTTGTGTTTATTGTAAACTCTTCTCTATGGAATTGGTAATCGCTCTCATGAACAAAAGAAAGAAGCAAAACTCAACATGAATAAAAAGATTTTGATTTAAAAATGTGATTAATTAAATCACAGCTCTGCTCTTCACAGATTTCTTTCATGGGGTGATGGCCAGTAGGGACCATTATAATCAGTTGGTCTGACCTTCTCTGTCTGCAGATTTTTTCTCAGAAGCTGGATTAAAGCACATTTTATAGGAAGACACATAATCATTTCTTGGAGACCTAAGGTTGTGATGAACTTACAGACTCCTGATAAGCTGATCCAATGTTTAACTACCTTCACAACTAGGAAATTACGTCTCATTTTAGGGTTCAGATTAGGTTTTTTCTCGCTTTATCTTCAGTTCCAGCTATTGGATGTTCCAATGCCTTTGCCTGCAAAACTGGAAAACTCACCACTACGTGAACAAAAGCTTTATTAATGGATCAGATCTTATAAAAAATCCAGGACTGCTCCTCAGTCTCCACATTGTAAATTGTGTCTTTCGTGACCTGAGTTACTCGTGGGTCGTTTTATACACTCTGCAGTTTCCACATCGTTACTCAAAGGGGACTGTCAAGAGTTGGAAATAGGGCTTTTGTAATGGTCCTAGCAATGCTGTGTTCAGAGGCAAAGTGTCTTCCCAGCTTTTTCTAGTATTACCCTTGGTGCATATGCAAGCACCTTATTAAATGCCATGGCCACAATATTGAAACAGGTTGGTGAAGAGGCACTTGGGTTTTTCTAGTGACTACTTCAATGAGTCTCTCACCCTGTAAGCACAGCTGGTGTTCTTTTTACCCAAACACACTACACAGCACTTGCCTGTATTGGAGTACATTTTGCTGGACTGTGATCAATAATTTGTCCTTAGTCTCATTATTTACTGCCTCACCCATCTTGGTGGCAACTTTATTCTATGGATATGGGACCATATGTTCTATGATTCATTGATATAAACACCAAATAACATTGGAACAAACTCTTCTAGGAGGTTTCAGGACACACTGTGGGTGGTGGATCTAGGACTAAGTATGAGGTGAGACTATTTCATTAATATCTTAATATGTAGTCCAGAATGGAGATCAGCTTTTTACCTCTCCGTTGGCTCTCACTGCATTTCCAGGGATCTTTGCTCCTGTCAGCATCTGTAGAAGTTTTTGAAACACATTTTGGCTTCCTCTTGATTTATCTGCATAAAAGTGACAGATGGGTTGAATCTTTGAACCTACCTTAATAAGTAGCTTAGATATGTTCAGGTAATGATCTACACTACAAAAGGCTTAATTGTTTAAATCCTTACTTGAATGCAAGTTTCAGCAATCTAGCTATTGCTTCTGGAGGAAAATATGTGAGCAAAAGTGCAGGGAATGGCACCATATCCCAACTACGTTTAATATAATTCAAATAATCTCCAAATACTATCAGAGACACAACTGGACATTTTCACACTGTATTTACATATTTACAGTTATTTTTTAAAAGTCTGTTAGAACCTTATATACTGTGAAGACCGTAGAAGGGTTAAGATGAAACCCATGAGCTTTGTTGTACACTCTTGGGGGAGGGTAGTTGTATCACGATGACTTACAGAAATTAGTTTAGGACAAAGGAAAAAATATTGGTGAAGATAAAATGCAGAAGGAAGAACAATAAAAGAGGGACCCTTTAAAAGCAGTAGTGGTTAAAGTTCTCCAAAGCCTGAAAGAACCAGTGAGTGGTCAAACAATGTCATCAAAATGCAGATGGGTTTGGCTTGTCTGTGGTACCATAAAGAAATATAAGAATCCAGCAAGGCACTTTCACAAGCCATCTAGTACAAGGGTGGAAGAAGAGGATGAAACTACAAGAATCAGCTGAAAACTCAGGCTCGTGAAGGACAGAGAATTCAGTTTGTTGGGAAGAGTTTTGTAAAAGTCTGCAGGAAAAGACGGAGTACTGCTTGGTGAGTGGGGTAAGGACAGTCACTGAATACAAACAGCAGTACCAGCTTCTGTGAGGGTGAGCAAGAGCGTGGAGAGAGTGCCCAGTAAGCACAATAGTTATCCCACGATGCTGTGGGAAAGTCCCAGAGATACAAGAAGCATTGCAATTTATTGTACATGGAACATGCTGCTGTTGAACTTCAGACCCTTGCTAAGTCAAGATGGATGTGTTACAAATGGCTGAGCAGTGTCCTGCAATGATCGACCAGATTTAGAGCAATGATGTTTTCTCTAGTGTGTCAGTTCTCCATGTTGCTGGTCTTACCAAGCGATCAGGCAAAATCTCTCATGAGGTGAAGACCACAGAGTACCGCTGTGAGAAAGCACACCGGCTTATTGAACAGCTGAAGGAAACAGGTGCATGATGGGTGGTGAGAAAGAAAACGTGAGCAAGGACCTAACCTGATTTGAGTGCTTGCTGGGGTACCTCGCCAGTCTGTTTTAATAATGTCTGGTTTAGGCAATTCTTCCCGTGCACTACCTAGGCTAAAACCTACCTCTCTTTCTAATACTTTGTGCTACACAGATTGACCAAAGGGCAGGATTTAGACATAAGGTTGTCCCTGAGGCAGTTATTTTGCAGCCAGAAATGCAGGAATTAGCTTCTCCTCCCCTTCAATACAGAAGATTTACCACCAACACAGAAGCCTGTGAGGCGTTTTCCCGTTTTCCTCCTCTACCTCTAATGACACGGTTGCCTAAAGTTCTTAGTCTGAAACCCTGAATTTACCTCTGCTTCTCTCTCCATGTAGGATGAATGATTCATTTTGTTCTCCGATGCTGTTCCCAACTGCAAAACTGTTACATAAAGGCATTCAGGCCTTCTGCTTTTTATTCAGCTTTGAGAATTTCCTGTGCTCACCACCAGGACCTAGGTAGAGTGAACTTCAGGATGATTTTGAGTCAAGTGTCAGCAATGCACACAGAGTATATATTTTTTATATTTATTTGTGCTATTTTTCCTTAATAGCGCACCTTCTGATACTTAAGAGAGTCATCCTACTTCAAAATTCAATACGTTTAAGTTCAAGAAGAAAGTCCTGTTCAGGAGGGAAGTCAGACATCAGTTTAAATCACAAGACCATATGTACAAAGGTTTAACTAATGAATAGGAATTGACCATGCTGGAAATAGGTTACTCCCTCCCAAAATTAGATTTATTCTTCTTGTTGTTGTTTCTCTAAAAAAAAAAAAAAGTATATCCATTTCTTTCAATTGTGAAGTTCTTTGCCTTAATTATCTTCCTGCTTCTCATCAATATTTTTTGTTTCTACTTGTGAGTTTTATACTTGTCTATGGATTCAAAGGTACTTAAATACGCATCCCCTGACTAGGCAGGCCTCACAGACAGGCGGGATCTGTTCAACACAGTGAGTGTTCACAGGGCTGAGGGCTGACCTGTGGAGAGATGGGTGATGAGCCGCTGAGGTCTTCCTTTGCTTCCTGACCCTGGTTTCCTTTCCTTGTAATAGGATGCTGTTTTGCCACAAATGACGAACCATTCCTGACAAGGTGATTTCCAGTAGCTGAAACTTTCCAGTTTGTTAACATTATTTTGACTTTGGAAAACGGATAATTAGGATATGCCGAGACGGTGTACCTGAGACTTTCTACTATTGCCTCTAGAGCAGGAGAAAAAAAGCCAGGAGTAATGGAACACTATTAAATTTAGTTCGGGAAGTGTTATTAATGTGCTTTATATAAAATCAAACAGGTATTTCAGCACACTGTGTGGTGTTATTGAAACAGATTAAAGGCACTCATCACAGTATTCTAGATATCACACTATTCTCTGTCAATGTGTTATTAAATAGCATTGTATATATGACAAATATGTTCTCTAAGCATTTAAATGCTTTGTTTTGTTTGGGGAGGGGGGATATACAGCAAAACAGCACTATTGGGCCATATTTTTAGCTGCTGCAAATTAACATAGCTCCACTGGGAGTAGTGCCAGGAATTTAAAATGAATGTTGAACTTACAGTAGAATCAGCTACTGTGGTACTTCAATGATATGGAGGGCTGGGGTGTAGGAAACATTTGAAAGAAAGCATAATAGATTATCTGGGGATAAGCTTTGCCTCAGTGCCAGGTGAACTGAATAAAATATTTCAAGCTGTGAAATATTGAATGTCTGTAATATGTTTCATTATAAATGCCCTATAGAGGAAAAGCTGGTGCATACAAAAAAACCCATACCTTTCTAATTCAGTAGATTTCCCTGTGTGCAGAATCTGAAGTAATGGCTAAAAACCCTGTTGTTTATAATCAGCACAGGGATTCGCATATTCTCTAATGAAATCCCTGTTAAATAAGCCATATGGTCATTATGCTATGGTTTGAAGCAAGCAGAAAAGTATTATCCTGAATCAGAAATCAGGTAAGAGGCATAAGACGAAACAGTTAACAAATTTCATTTTTCAGATAGCAAAATGAGATAGCAAAACTTGTGTTTTAAAATAGGGTAATATTAGAAAAAAAAAGTTTGGAGACATAATATTTACAAAAAGCTAAGAAGTGAAATGCAATACACATTGAAAGAAAGGTACTCAACTATTCATACAGTGTGGCTGAATATTAATTTAATTGTATCAGCACCGAAAAAAGCATTTGGCACCATGGAGGACAGGTGAGTGGAGTCACCGTTATCCAATGTGAGGTCCTAAAAGCAGACAGAGTTAGAATATTGAAGGAACAGGGTAGAAAAAAACAACTGAAAGTAATCTAATATTGTGTAAATCAATCTTTCCTGGAATGCTGTGTTCAGTTCTGCTCAGCTTGCCTCAGCAGAGATATAAACAGGAAGAAGAAGGGTTCAAAATTGGGTCAGTGACACCACAAACACAAGTGGAACTCATCACCACCAGTCGTCATTAAAATCAAGACTAAAAAAAAAAAAAAGAAAATAATTAATCTCATGGTAAATGAATGATGAAAGCATCAACAGTTATAGCAAACAAGGCACTGTCACAACTGACAGAGCTTTGCAGGGAAAAGCCAGTAAGGAATTATCATGGCCAACAAGCGTTCTTTTCAAAGGTTGTGAGTAACTTGCCCCAGCTGCTCTCAGTTCACTGGATGCCCCATCAGTTGGCTGGACAAACCCCATCTCAGTAAACCAGACACAGGAATCGAGTCCTTGGTAACAATACCTAGGTTTGGCAGTTAAATCTCAAAATGCTGGAAGAGAATTATTGCCAGAAGGGAAACTGAGGCGCTGAAGTAATTCCTTGATTTGCAAAGGGGAGGTTTCTTAGCAAAAAAAAACATGTGGAGGGCATGATTCCCACCAAATAGCCTAGAATAAAACAAAAGCAAAACAAATCCATAGTCCTGAAAGAAGAAACAAAGCCTACAGCTCGCTAGCTGGTTCAGCTGCTGCTGGGCCGGTGCACAAAATTCACTCCTACGTGAATTCACCTCAGGTATTGCTGTGAGCAGGAGCCCAGGAATGAAACGCAAAGGGGTTCTTATTCATCCCCCTGACATCCCCTCCCAGCCCCAAATTCTGTCCACACCTTAGGGTTCTGGTTTTAGCCCTTTAGAGAGTAGAAGTGAAATGGGGCATTTCACTCATTTAAGATGTAACATTAATGTGCAGCCTTTGCTGGTTTCTTTTAACATGCAATTATTTCTTCCTTGATAAGATTAAATTAATCGGTGAGATAATGAAGTAGCTATTCCCTGGCAATTATTATGTAACTTACATTATCTTGTCTTAATACAATGGGAGATATTAAAGTCAGAAACCTTTTGTTTCTTTGCTGTTTTCAGCTCTTTTGCACATTTATTTTACACACTAAATGTTCAGCATTATAAAAAAAAAAAACCACACCTCTTAAACCTCAGGCGTGTGGTGTTTTAACAGCACATCACTTCACTGATTTGCTCCACAAATGTTTGTTTTGTTCTTATTAATTACAAATATGCATGTAATGATAAACTGGTTTGATTTCATTCTGTTACAAAGGCTTTCTAAAGCCATTGCCTAAGGAGTAAAATAGAATCTGCTGAGCCCTGGGCAGAGTGATTTACAGACTGCTCTACATTAACCTGTAGTTCACGCATCACTGAGTGTTTTCCTCCCCTAATTAGAGACTACCCAATTGCACTATTTATAATTACTTAATATGATGAGGATTTATGTAGAGAGAGATTAAATAAAGAGAGATTTAACAAAACCACAGAGCACAGACTAAACATTTAATTAGCAAAGCAGTACCTTTCAGGATACTAGATTCTTCAAAATGTGTTTTCTATTAGGTTGTTCTTTTGTTGTTTGAGACTGCTTTCTCCAGGTGTCTCCAACACATTGGCATAGTCACAAAAAAGCTTCAGAGTCTTCCATAGGAAACACTGACACAAAATCTTGATTTGGATAAATGTGTTGATGCAGATAACAGTATTGGAAGCTCTCCCTCTTAAGAAACAGGAGTAATAGTTCCATATTCAAAGCTGTCACTAAAGTCCATTATAGGATTATTGGGGAGGCGGTGGCATAAGTCCCCTTCAGATTTCTTTACATTGGTTTCTCTGAAGGTAATTTGATTATTTAGTCATACTGATATTTGAAAAAAAAAATCCACCACATCAACCAACCTTCAAAAAGCAGGTTTAGCATTATAAGATTGTATGGGCTCTTGCTATTTTCCTGTGGAGCAAAACTATTTCTAACCTAGTCCAGATCAGAGCTGAGCACTTCAACTTTCTCAGCTTTTTTATCTTCTCCTTGCCTCCGACAGGTTTCCTATTGCAGGGGCCAGAGCAACTCATGTTGGCTCAGTAAGCCCTGTTGCTTGAATGATTCCTTCCATAGAAAGCTTGGATTAAACAGTTAACGATATGGTTATGCAAGGAGTTGTTCCCTTGCTCTCTGATGCAGTCTATCATCTGGATGATCCATGTTAAAAAAAAAAAAAGTGCTTAAATATAGGTTTTCCCCTAACCCAAGCCATACTGACAGAACGAGGTTAGGGTGCAACTGTCTGCGACGTTATGCCAACAGATCGGAGCTGAGCATCTGTGAGGGTGTGAGGGGAGAGATGATGCAGGCAGTTCAACACACCTCACCAAAGCGAAGGTCCTAGCAAAGGAAAATACTTCTGTTCTGTCTTCAAAATATTTCTAACTTTTCTGGGCTAATCATATCTGCAAAGTAAATCAGAGGGTAAAAACGGTTTTGCATAAAATCTGATCTGGACATATCTTGGGAGGGACAGAATAAGATTTACATTCAGTGGCAGAAATACAAAATATAAACAAAGCTATGAAACTTTAAATCCTAGCAAAAGCAAGATGAGAAGGAAAATGTTTTGGAAAGGCCGTGATAACAAACATAAAGCAATATTACATTTCCAAAATGAGAAACAGGAAACTCTGGACGTTTTCGAAATAGCTAAGCAATAAAGAGCATAGCTCATCATCTGCCAGCACCTTTTTGGAGTGCTTTCAAACACTCTTCTTTAACATTGCTCAACCCCTAACATTTACACAAATACAGATGGATAAAAATGTACCGCCGCGAAACTAGGGGCTGAAATCTGTGCTACGGCTTTCCAGAGACAAGAGAGAGATGGGGCCCCGAGGCGAGTGCCTCCAGATGGAGGAGCATAGGGGTTCCTTTGTGTCCTCCTTCTTTATACTGAATGTGTACAATCCCATTTGCTCCCCACAAGACCAGCGTTCACTGAGACACCAACGTACACTACAAGTGAGCAGCGGCTATGTATGAATTGTCCAACGCCAAGGAGCAGCAGAGGGGAAAGCCTGTATTCAGCAAAGGCATGGATAACCTAGAAGTACAAATGAAGCTACAGCAGCATGTGAGGTGTATTTACTTTTGAAAAATGTGTATATAGGTCTCTGAAGACAAGAGATGAGGCTTTAAGCAGTGGTGGGCAGACTGTGGCTGCGTGTGGGGCAGCGTGTACCCTTCAGTTTTGTCAAAAAGAGGAAGGTGCGGCATTGTCCTTCTTCTGGAGGAGAGAAAAAGTGCGACTGAGAAACGGCACGAGGCATTCAATTAGCAGCTCTGTCATCTGCCCACAGGTAATTGAGAACTGCATAGATATGTGCTGGTTGCCGCATAGTGTTTTTAAAAAGATAAGGCTGTATATTTAACTTCAAAGACAAAATTACACTGCCATCCGATAATTGTATTTCCTAATACTATCCAGTGTAATCTCTGTTGAGTATTTCTAGCCTACCAATGCATACCACTGTGAAAAACACTCGTATACTCTGGCCTAATTCAATATACTGGAAGAGTGGACTTCTTTCAAACCCTCTAATGCACATTCAGTTAAGAAAATATACAAAACCAGCAGTGACTTGCTACCAACACGGTTCTGTTGCAAAGCAAAATGAGGGGACAAAGCCAAAGACAGTTGGATTCTGTCGGTCCTGTGGACTGATGGGGGGTGTTGGCAGGACACACAGCGGGGAGGAAGCGAGGGAGTCTCACGCTCAGGCTGCTGACTTCCAGATGTCTCAACAGCTGGGCTGTCAAACGGTATGGCTAACCTGAAAGGAAGATCTGGCCCTGGCCGGGACAGGTAGCGCTGCTGGAGTTCACTGAAGTAGGCTTTCAAAATGCAGACTTGTATTTGTGAGATTTAGAAAAATGTTGTAGTGACAAATATTAAGAGAAAAAACAAAACCTCTGAGCTCTGCTGTATCATACTCGTCTCCTCAGTGAGGTGGCTTCTTATGAATTCTTGACTTGTTTTTGCCATTCTCTCCCTCTCTCCGCAAAATGAGGCTAAATAACTCAGCTATTTATCGGATGCTGTGAACGACTGATAAAAGTTGCGATATAATGGAAAACTACTAGTTTCATAAACTGTTGTACAAGATATGCCAAAGACTTTGGGCTAATCACTGCTATTTTTATATCATACTTCTGAAGTCCATAATGTTTCACAAGGGTAACCAAGATCAACATATAGTTTCTTTGCTTCATGCTGTGTGAAATGCTCATGCCAGAAAGCTAAGGGTTTATTTCATATATTAAAAATATCACAGTGATCGCATAAATACTGTCTTTGACACAAAGGATTTTCCTTAATAAAGGATGATGTGTTTGGAGTGCTAGTTTTGTCATGCAAATTGGTCTCTTGTAAAACATCATGTACCTTCCTAAATGTGCTGAGAAAGTTTGTGCCAGATACTACATAGCTATTATTCTAAAAAGTCTCCTTTCTGAAAAGAGCATTTCTTTTTTAGAAAATAAACAATGAAAGGGTAAAGTTATCCTAAAGGTAAAGTAAGGTCAAAGCTATTCAGAGCCATCAAACAATTTATCCTGGAAAAAGAACATGGACAGGCTGAGCTAATCGAAGAGTTTGGTCGACTGAACATTGGCTAACATGCCATAGCACTCCATCAGCTTTCCAGAACTTGTCGATCCCTTCAGCCTCCCCTGCATTACTGTAACCATGAAAGAACAACACACATCAGGAGCTCAGCTACAGCTCTAACTGCAAACAAGGCAAATATTTCTGAAATACTGCTCAGTGCCCTTTAAACCTTAGCACTTCCTCAAGCTGACAAAAAAATTTCTAAGAACAGTAAACTACTTGGAAAAAAGTCTATTTGCTTTCCCAAAGAAGCTCTGGAAAGTCATGTGGTCTTGATGTGCCTGTGAAATAACATCTGTTGTAAAAAATCCTCTTCTTTTTTTTTCTCTTAATCCTGCCAGTTGTGCAGTCTTGGTTATATGTTTGCACAAAAGGGAACAGCATTTGTGATTTAGGTTTTTCCAAAAAGGGAGTGCCTATTATCAGCAATCATTATTGTTATACTCTATTGCTCCGCTGATGGTTTACAATCTAGAATTTCAATCTCAGCTTGTGTTTCTCCTTTACTTCCAAAGGCCTTCCTTTGCTAGCAGTCCCTGGCTGCCACAAATCTTTCTCCCGTTCTGACGACTGAAGACCTCATGACTTTGCTTCCTTGTCTTCACATGAGCTGCAATCAGTTCAACCTTTCATATAGTCTTTCAATTTAATGAAGTAACATCCAGTCAAGTGCTGTATAGCTCATGAAGTAATTAAAATCTGTAAGAAAAGGATCATTGTAGTAATGGCAGGAATGGGGCAAGAAGTAACTAATCATATTCAAAAAGATCCAGAAAGAACTCTCTAAAAAGTTCCTGTGCTCAGAGAAACCAGATGGTTCAGGACTTACATGATGTGTATAGCTGTCCTCCTATGCTGAAAACTAGAGAAATTATAGAGCTGCTGGGCCAAATCCTGCACTCATCAGAGCATAAATCTACAATAATTCCATTAGCCTTTGTGGATTTATGTCACTGCAAGGGAAATCAGAATCTGACACTGTTTCCCCTGCTTTATGTGATGAATTATGTGCTCATCATAAATACAGAGTGTCAGGAAAACCCAAGCATTATATCACAGGGATTGGATGCCCTTTAAAGTGGCTGGGCAGCAATTAAGACAAATTGATGTTCCTGATGAATACACACCCTCATGTCTAGCTCCTGCTCTTAACAAAGTAGAATGCAACACTTTTTTCAAACTTGACTTTAATCAGAACAAAAAGAAACCCTGGTCATTTGCCAGTCTGCTTTTCCTAAGGGGCTTGCCCTAGGCAGTTTTGAAATGACAGCTTAGAGAGTGCGGAGAGAAATAAAGAATTTAAGATGACATTTTTAATTTCCTTTAGCTAGATATCAGAATTATATGGGACTAAAATGTTGTAACTTGAGGATCCAAATTCAGGTGCTTTAAGTTTAAACAAAGGCAAAGGCATAATAAAAAGTGCAACATTATATCAACCCTTCTTCATCCTTGTCACAATTCTGGATATTAAGTGATTTCTTAAGGTGAAGAAATTAAGTATTTTATATATGTGAACTCTGGATGCCCTCTGGTACTATATACAAATTAGCTATGTACTGGATGGTGCTTACAGGAAAAGGCCGGGGTTAGCCACCTGCAGCTTGGCCATTTGAAGGCTGAACTCTGGTATGAAGGCCACCAGGGTGGTCTCCAAGGAGGAAGCAGCTTGATGCAGCCACGTTTGGAAGAGGAGCCGTGAAAAGATTCAGCAATGGTGGCTGTGGGTGCATCAGGCCTGAGTTCATATCTGGGCTACCTAGGCTGATGGATCTCCAGTTTCTGAACGATCCTGTCCTGGGAGCAAAGCAGGTCATGCCGAGACTGCATGTGCTGAAAGCGGTACTTGCGTTCACAGCCTGAAGCAGGGCACAGTGATATACGGTGCTCGGTCTCGCTGTGATGCTCCTGGAGCTCTGTGACCTGGTTCAGAGAGGAGCAGGGAAATAAGGAGGGATGCACCTACTGCATTTTTTTTTTTTTTTTAAATTAGAACATCGCAAAACATGTAAGGGCTGTCGTTGCCACTAGCTTAGTCTGATCTCTGGCTTTGTGTCTGCATGTGCAGGAGCTATGAATCATTAGAAATCAGTTCATAAGCCACAGTAACTTCTTGTTTACCTAACAGGCTATTATTCCTATTAATCACTTCTGATAAACACATTTAGGGCTGATGACATATTTCCATAAATAGTATTCCAAGCAGCCACTAGGAAGCCAGCAACTGGTCATGATATAGGCATCCTAAAATATCATGCATAATATCTACTATCAGCCAGGCATGGATTTACTGGGCAAATGCAGATTTATAGCCCCATATTAGCACAGCACGATGCACCACGTACTCTGTTACATGCTGCAGAGGAGGCAGCGCCAGGCTTGCCATCCATTTCAGAAAACTCACGAAGCAAAAAGGAGATGCAACACAGGTCATGATGGCTTACTAAAAGATGACAGATTGTGGCAAATGGTGTTTTGAAAGGCAGACTTCTGCCGTACTGAAGCTGGGGATGGGAATGTCACAGCACCTGAGGAGGAAAAAATGTCTTCATGCCTCACACTGTGCTGGCCTCATGAGAAAGGGGGAAGAGATTCCTGTTCCCCGCCAGGCCAGTCTGCAGGTTTTTGCTGTAGATGACAGGCTCCAAGGGAAATCTTTGGGAATTTCTAATCTAAAGCATATTTCTAAAAGCGTATGGCTCATTGCTGTTACAGTTGGCCCTTTCTGCTGATGCTAAGTTGGGCACTAGCGCCAAAAGTTCAGCTCGCTGTTCTAATACGCCTGCCTGCATTGTGGCATTAAGTGACTGAGACTGCTTCTATACCCTATATCATGGCTGAAGGAAAACTAGGGTAGTGCTGTTGGTAGCATGCTTAAGTTTTCATTTTTTCACAATAAGAGATCTGCACCTTTTTTATGAAATCAAAAAAGTCTCATATTTTTTACAGAATCCATTAAAAATGAGAATAAAAGCAGTTAGAATCTAGATGGTGTGAAATCTATACCTTGATGAAGTTCAGAAGTGCCATGGACTTCCAGCTTTTACTAAACATATCTGTCTACTTAATGTGCTGATTTATGTTTCTGATCCAGCTCCAGTGAGATAATAGCAAACATGTGTTTCAAAGTGCCTGATGTTAATTATTCTAATCTTCTGTCAAAAGACTTCTGAAAATATAAAACCTATATCCAATTGCCACGAGTTTGTATGGCCACTAGCTGCAGAAAACAGACATGGTGACTGGTGTCCCAGCCAGAGACTGCATGGGGCTGGTATTAGCAGGAATCTCTGTTTATCTAAAATAACAGTTATTTCTTTGTTTAGCTGAATTTACTTGAAATATTTCCAGACTTGAAAGAAATACCAAAATTTTATTTGTTTATGAAGCACAAACGTGACAGAAAGATCTTATTTTCAGACTGATTCTAGCTGCTACCTTATGTATTCAAAACTGGGGTGTTCCCATGTCAAAAATCCACATGTACTAAATATCTTTTGAGCAGCTATATTGCTATTTCTGTTGTACTGAATTTCCAAGTGGGAAATCTTCCTTAAGCTGAAAAAACACAGTACAGAGCTGTAAGTGTATGCACAAGAGGATTACAAACCAGATAAGCTTATTCAGAACAGGACAAGGATCTCACATTTCACATACTGGTTTTTTTTTTTCCTTAGGAAATTAGAAAAGTCCATTCTATTTGCTAGACACATCTTATACCATTCAGAAAACACACTTTAAAAGAATTGCCTGGATTAAATGTAAGGCCTCAACAAACCTGCACACGGCTTCAAATGATTCTTTCTTACCTGCTTAGATGCCTCATCTGACATAGTGCTCATGACCATTTGTTTAGAGAAATGTCCTTCAGTCACTCTAAGCAATAAGCTGATAGAAAGGTGATCGGCTTGGCTATTGGAGTTACATTCTCATGCCTTGAAAAACTGATTGCCTTTTTGCATCTATGTATGGGGAGCCTGAATTCTGCTCTGCCACACACTTTTGCAATAAATGGTTCTGAAGTGAATTGTAATGATGGCATTGCAAGCGGGATTCAACTTCTACAGGAACATCAGTCTGAAATGGCAACCTAGGTCAGCACATTCATTTCCGTGTACTAGCAGGCAGCTGAGTCCTGAATGGGCTAAAAAAAAAAAAATATCTACTTCCTGCTATAACACTGCCCAAGTTTTTATTGGGAACAAACAATATCTACAGGAACAAAAAAAAAGAAGATCTATAATGACCTACAGAAAGGAAGCAGGATAAATAAAAGCTATGGTTAACATTGTAGGTTCCAGCATAGCAGGACTTTTTTTCCCATATTCAGGGGGCATCCAGGACAAAGCCCTATGTCCCTCAATGTAGAGGAATGCAACTAAACAAGCAAAAAAACCCCTCTAACCATTCCACTCAAATTAGGGGAAAAATTCTTCCTGATCCTAAATTTGGCTACCAGTTTAACTCTAAGCTTACTTCAAGTGGCACCAGGAGCAGTGCAGCCCTGTGCTTTCACATCCTGTCTGGACACACGACCTATTTCCCATTGGCTGGTCATTTGAGGAGCAGAACAAAAGTCAAACTAAAAAAACTAGGAGCCAATTTATACATCAAGAGAGAAAAGAAAAAAAAAAAAACCACCAAAATCCTTCTTGGCCCAAAGGCAGCCAGTGAATGCCCTGAAGCACAGGATTAATACAATATGATACATGTCGTGAGCAAGCCGTGATCCAATTTCCTTTCAAAACTGCTTGGAGACTTGGACCCAAAGATTCATGTCTGTCCAAGGCTGTGTTGGGTACTGGAAGGCATAGCTTTCAAAAGAGTTTTCTGCAAGCATAACTTGTCTCTCTGGAAATAAGAGAAGCTTTTATCTCTGCAGAACTAAATACTGATCTAAAGAGACATTTCAAAACCTGAAGTCGGCAAAACAAGTGCCCCATGCCCAGAACCTGCTGGTAGCTGGTCATCTGGGAAATGCAGTTGGAAAGCAGAGGTGCAGGCAAAGGAACTGCGAGCAAAGGCTTCACAGCAGTGTGCACAGTGCTCTGTAACAGCCCTCCACAAAAGGCCCGTGCCCTTCTGTCTCCATATCACGTATTAAGATTCATTGCTTTGACATGTTATTACTCAGAAGACCAGGACACAAGAAGATTATGAGTAGGATGGTGTGCTTGTCTGGCTTTCTAGGAAGTCTCATATCACGTTCTAGGCACCACATTTAAATTCTGTGATGAGAGGCGTTTTACATCAGCAGAAAGAGATAAAATTGTGGTGGTGGTACTGGGGATGATAGCAAATTGTGATCTATATGTATTTTGGGACATGAGAGTTTTATTTTATTTCTATAGCATCCTGAGCACTTTTTTCTGATGTGTTTACTTTGCTTTTATGGTTTATTAATGTTATCCTTTCCCATCTGATTACATAGGTGAATCAAATATAGAACCTATGGAAGATGAAGGTATTATCTTCATGTAGACTGATGTATTTCTGTATGTGTGTGTATCTCTGTGTGTGCATTTGTGAGCAGAAAAAAAAAAAGAATGAATTGTTTCTATTTCTTTTAACTTGAGAAGAAAATATTCATTATTTTTATTGGAGTTAATATTTGTTTCAAAGAATATTGTTTATGTTGCAGTGGTGCCTACAGTTCCAACTGGAGATGAGGGCCCCTACTTGGCATGCGCTGTACACATCTATAACAAAAAGCGTGCCCTATCCCAAAACCTTACCATCTGCACAGTTAATGGGAGATAACAGCGGATACAATAGGCCAGAGCAGAATGAAGAAATGGAGATGTGGTTTAATCAGCATAATAAGCATCAACCTGAAATGAGCCAAAGATTGATCTTGCAGTGCTTACTCAAAGCAAAGGGTTGTGTTATCTTCATACACCCCTGTTTCACACTGTGCAGAAGGAAATCTCAGAAATGTCATTTCCCTTTCTGGCCATCATTTGTTCTCAGTGATGTCCATGACAAAAAGAAGAACTATTATTATTTTTGTATGTACCTATTACAAAGAGAAGAAAAGGGATTACCCTGATCCATATGATCACGATAATTAATTTTTTTTTTAAATGGAGCCTTCCTGTATAAATAATATTTTAGATTTCAAAAGACGGTAATGCAAATGGCAGTAGAAAAGCAAAGGTTTTCCAAAGGAAAGGGGATGTACAGTCAGATTTGCTAGAAAATTAATACATGTTCATTTCCACTAGATAGGACTAGATAGTTCAGGAAGATGGTAATTTTCTTTATACATATTTAATACTGTCAGCTTGAATACAGCTTAGATTGGTTATAGCTAAAAGTCTCATTCAGTGCATGAGATGTGTGAGAAATGTTGACTTTATGGTACATTTTTATTCACTTCCTTTTCATGGCAGATATTGTTGCCTCAAACCAGTTTCTAGCAGATGATTTTCACGCTACCAAAAGCACAATGACTAGGCAGAAATGGTCCCTTAAGTTGCTTTTTCAGGCAGTTTGGCAGTTGCCAACCTGTTGGAAGTTGGATATGTGAATATATTTCATGGTAAAAATTCTTTATAGACAGGAAAAAACACTTTGCCATAATTCACAAGCTAACACAATCCTTTAATTTTGAATGTGTTGCATTCTTGAAAAATTTAAAAAAAAACCCAAACAACTTTTAATTTCTCAAAAAATGGACAGCTGCTTCAATTTTATAAATCGGATATATCTTTCTCCAAATATATATCAATAAAAGAGTTTTTCCTTGTGCATTTAATAGATAGCTAGTGACTCATGAATTATAGCTCTTAAGTACAGTCTTGGATAGCCAACGTCCCAAAATAGAGAGGCAAGCCACAGAGTGAGAAAATGCCTTCCATCTCCTTCTGGATAACCTTTCCCAAGGGCTTCCTGATCAATGAGAAGAAAAAGGTTTCAGAAAATGTGGTTTTTCCCAGGGGTTGGGGGGTAGATTTTCATTGAATTCACGATTTCCTGATTTCACAGGACATAATGAACCACAGATTTCTCTAGCAGTAGTACCACAGGAACTGAGGTTGGGTACTTCATGCTCCCCTTGTCCTCTCTAGGCTGTCCTGCTGCTCAGCCTGCTTCTCCTGAGGGTCCCCACTCATGGAGTCCCATCAGCAATGGATCGCATGGAAATATACTTGGAGCAGTGATGAGGATACAGATGAACACACTGTCAAACTTAATATTTCTTTTAGTTGTTGAATGTAGGAAAATATAGCTACATATTGCAGCTATATAGTACAATAATATATCATCCAATTGTCAGCTTATATATGTATGTAGCAAATTGAAACATCATGTAATCAGTAATCCAATACTTGGAGTGCGTAATACCACAGTATGATGCAGGGGCTAATCCAGGTCCAAACGTGGGTGAGGTTTGTCTGAGGACATACACGTGACTGCAGAAAGACACTGCTTTCTGGCTAATTTTTGAAGTTGAAAACAATCCTTTCCAAAATATATAGCTTTGCATATGTATTGAGGAAAGGAAGACATGTGGCATTCATTTGATAAAAAGATGGACTAATTATCAGGCAGCCAGATGGCAAAATACAGACTATAATTCACAGGCGAGCATTCAGCACAGATCAACACCTCCCGTATGGCTCCCACACCCCAACAGCAGTAAAAACACAGAGCTACATAAATGAAATGCTGCAAAGGTCTCAAGAAACCATCTAATCCATCTTCTTGCATTGAGCAAGGAAATTTTGGGTCAGTGCAATGCAATTTTATTCCACAGAAAGACTGTATGGACAAAAAGTTTCAATAATTAAATTAAAAATTCCTTCATATGCAGAAAAAATCTTTCACATGCAAAGTGAGCAACAACAAAAAAAACCAGAGTGAAACCTTGAGAAATTCACTGAAATCCAAACCACAAAAACCTCAGAAGAGAGAATAACCACAACACACATCCTGACTGCTGCAGACACATGTGGCTCTTTAATGTGGTTACAAGTAGAGCATGCAACGAGAGCCTTTTATTGCACATGGGATCATTCACACACATACTGAGCAAACCAAAAAATACATTTCTATAACATGTGCAAAAAACCCAGCATCTGACACAGACTGTAAAATCAGCTTTGCTGTAATGGGTTCACAGAAAGCAATGTGATGGACAAGTTATGAGAACCTGAATAGAATATGAACAACATTCACCGCAAATCAGTGCCAAGAAAAGGCAACTGATGAATCTGCACAGGCAGGGATGCAGCTGCCATGGGTTGGGTGTATGTGGGGCAATGCAGATGCTCCTCCACAGCAGGCAGACCAGGAGCTGTCCTGGGCACCGGCAGCAAGGAAACGGTCCCAAACCCTACGAACACTTGCAAATCTGATCCTCATAAAAATTGATCTGAAACTCCTTTAGAAAGGCCTGTAACTCCTAGGCTTGCTCTGGACTCAGACACCCATAAGTCAAGAACCTTCTCTGTGTAACTCTTGATTTGCACAGGTACACCTGAGAAACGCTGCTGCAGCACTGGGACCAGTTTCGAGTTTGTCTGCCTTTGCACTGCAGTGCTGAGTACACACCACACCACCTGCTGATTGCTGAGGACAAACGGGAGAGGATGGCATCTTACTACACTTTGTGGTTTTTAATTAACTCCATATTTCTGCACTAGGTTCTATAAGGCAGGATAGGGTATGGTGGAAGCCTTCTTATGAATTTTTAATTGTCAGCAGAGAATATATTTGGGGTTGTCTGCTCTGTGTTCAGAAAGAAAGGAGTCAGAATGTATGTACGTAATTAGTGCTGTTTCTGAACAAAATTCCTAATTGACATACATGGTAGTCTGATTTAAAGAACTGCTGTTCTTTCTGTTTCTTACATTTGCTGGGTTTTTTTTTACCTCCCTGAATAAGAGAAAGCAGGACAGGAATCTTGAGTTTCTTTCTCTTGAAAATGTTCCTGGTGAACACTGACCGGAGTCACTTCGGCACTGATGCTGTTGGCAGACAGGAGGCCCAGCTTTCAAAGAGCACTGGCCTCTTCGGCAGCTCTCTGGGGACGCCCACCAAGAGCGGCACCATTTGCACTCTCAAGGGCTCCACCTGTGCAGCTTTTTGGTGCCCTCCCACATGAACTGTGGGTGACGAAGTCTGCTCTGAAGTTGCCACAGCTCAGCCTTCTGGAAGCTTGATATCCATCAGGGATGTGAAGCCAGAACGGGAATGGTGAGCACTGGGTGTTATCCTACACTGCAGACGTTGGCTGCCTGGTTCTGCAAGCTGGTGGGTTTTGCCTGTCACCTTCAGACCCAAATCCAGTGCAGTTACCTGGTCAAATGCCTGGAAGGGGTACCCTAGCCGAACATTGCAACTAGATCTTTACCTAGGACCATTTAGGAGGGAAGGGAAAGCTTTTTACCTTTGAAATTTAGCTTCCATGCATTTGCATGACTCTTGTGGCTATCAGCAGGTCTTAAGGGTTTTTCTCCTGGCTGGTGCTTTGAAATTTAACTTTCTATATGAACTGGAAATGTAATAGGCATGTACCTTTCCTTTATATTTACATGTACAAACTGACATGTTTGGAATATTTTGTGACCTAATCATAGAATGACAAAGCAAAGTATATAAATGAAGTGAACACATGTTTGTGCACATATATGTAATGTGAATGGCAAATTTAACTCTATTTTCTACATGAATTACTGAACTGCTGGTAGCAAATTTATTTAAACTAGGCTGGCTACATGAGATTTAATGCTGGGAAGCAATAAGGATGGAAATGTCGTTTTCTCAGCTGATATATAGCTACCTTTCATATTCAGATTCTGTTGGAACGTTAATTGGAAATTTGAATTTCAGGCCCTTGTGTATAGACCAGACTCTCAGAGGTAGCTCCATGACAGCACTTTCCCCCCTCCTCAGTTCCTTCAGATGGAGATGATCTCTGCCTGAGTTCCGCTCTTTCTACAATACTTCAGATGCATCTGGATGGCCCAGGGAAAGGTTGCAGTAAGTCAGGAACTCAGAGGAAAAAAATTGGCTTTGTTCTATAATGTGAAAGCGCTTAGGAAGCCTGTGAAGTGGGTGATGTGCACCCAGTTTCCCTGGAGTTTCATTTTCACAGGATTACAGAACAGTGTATTTCAAATGATAGACCAGACGGGCTGTGTTTCAGTGACTGCACAGATTCTCTGCTCAGATGTTCCCAATGGCTTTACTTTCTAAATGGGAAGGATTTTAAATGGGAAGGATTTTACTGCTCCCACCATGAACTGTCACTGCCTACCTCTATACATGCAAAATCTTCTTGAGGATTCATATTTTTTGTCGCAATATTTACATAGTGTTTGACATCTGCAAACTACTTTCACAATCTTAAGAAATGTATTCAGATAACTGTACATTTCTAGGCACTTACTTCTGCAAGAAGCCCTGTATAAATCAAAGGGGTTTCTTTTGCAGAATAAAGTGCCACCCAATGTCGTAACAGCATCAGAATCTTGTAGTGCAAATGACCTAAATACTCCAGGATGACGGTGGCTGTTCCCGGCATTCAATACTTACCCCAGAAGTCCTTGATTTACATCTGAGGACAACGCTACATTTGGAGCACAAATTAAAGTTTTCTGCAGTCTTTGTGAATTATTACTGTAACTATTGTAACTACAGAAGATATTTTAAAATATTGAAGCAAGATTCTTCTCCTGAGCAAGGTTCTGTCTTTACTGGAAAAGTAAGCCAGAAGACGAAGGGTAATATACCCCTTGCAGCTGGCCACTTTGCTGAGAATAAAATAGAAAATGTATACCATGGTGATGTCTTAATGGCACCCAGGGTCTGGTACTAATCTCAGACACAGGCATAATTACATCTCCACTGTAGGGGCACAAGCATTTTGTAAAATCTTTTCTATGTATTTACCCAAGATTAAACCTGGTCCTGTGAAAATATCTTGATAAAGCAAAGGATCCTAAAAGGTTAAGACAAACATGATTGGGAGACAGGATATTTTTTGTCCAGAACACCCATATCCACATGAACTGTCAGCTACAAGCATGTGCGATGCGTGCTACAATCAGAGTCATGACCACAGTGGGGCAAGAGGCACCAGATGGTGACAGATGCGAGGGCCACCACCTCGGGGTGCTCCGCAGGTCCAGGGCAGACGCTGGAAGAAGCATCTGGCAGCTGAGAGGAGCACGGAGGGCAGCGAAACCAGGGGGAGAGAGCTCCGGAGAAAAGAGCACTGGGGGGAATAAAGCAAACTTGTCTAGTGTACCATACTTTTATCTGGAGAGAGAGGAAAAATCCATGAGCTCTTACTGCATCTGAAATTCATTTGCATGAACAAAACCTCTAGTATTGCTTTACACATGATTTTGCTTACTTCTGTTTTATACTATTGCAGTCCCAGTTATTTCAGCAGGCATTTTACTCCATAACACCTGAGGCCAGAGTGGGTCCCTTACAACAAACTTTAAGTATTGTGATCTTGGAGGGGATCTTTCATCTTGAGGGATAAAAATTTTTACTGGGAATATTCAGACCATAGTTTTTGTACATACTTTAAATGTTGTGTATAAGAGGCCTTAAGCAGCTTCTGTGGAAATGAAAGTTTGAAATCACTACGGTGAAAGTTTCACAGATTTGTGAGATTCACCAGTCAGAGATTCGATAGCTGTACAATTCCACTGGCAAAAAGGATTGTTCTCTGCAGATTACCTGATTTCCCTGTTGATGCATACCCCTTCTTACAAAGCATGCGTTACATTTAGTCTTTTGTCTAATGTGTAGGCCAGTAATCTATAGTTTTGAGATTTTCTCTTTTAATTTCTCAGTCCACAGTATTTGACATTCGACCAAGAGTAGTTTTTGCATATTTCAGCGTGGGTGGTGATTTTATCAGAATCTTAATTAAGGGGCTCCAAGAAGAAATTTTAACCTTTGTCATGCTTAGCTTGTAGCATTCACGGACAAACACAGTGTATACTGTGCATCTTTATACGGGAACTTCTCTTCCTTAAACTTTTTGCATTAGCAACACGTCCCCCTGTTAAAACAAAGTATGCACAGGAGAAGTGGCTTGTGTAACTCCACTGGCATCATCCCTCCCTCGTTTTGTACCGCAGCCTGCTGCTCTTCGTTCCACATCCTAACCTGTGTGTTGCAGGGTGGTGGCCATTCTTCTGCTAAGAAATGCCCTCTGTAGTGCTCGAATGTTGTTAAAATGTGGAGAACATGTCTAAAACCGCTGCAGCCAGCCGTAATGAAGGGAAGTCCATTACGAACATTTCGCTTACGCCACGCTCCTCACTGTAGCACATACATTTATGAGACTCCCCCAGGCACTGCGTGACATTGTGAGGACACAGAGACTGAAATAATGAGTAGCCACCGTGCAGTAACATGTCATTTTCCAGCAGGGAACCTGTGTATGGCAGGCATGGTGCCACGCAAAGATTGATTAGAACCAGATGGTAAAAAATGCATTGCAACTGGCACCCTGATGAGCTTGCTGGAGTGGTTATTAAAATGGTAGACCAGTCCTTCTGAAGCATACACACATTCCCTAAGGCACTTTCTGGTGTGGTCCAAGTTCCAGATGTCGGTATTGGGATGGAAAAGGTTGTAGTTGACCACATTGCTCTATAAATGTAATTATATTGGTGGTGTACAGCACAGTACAGAGGTCACATGCCTACCAAACTCCAATCAGGACAAGGGTTCCTATGGTCCCTTTTCTGGTCCAGAATTCAGAAAACCTGCATACAGTTCCTGCCTCTACTGCACACTGCCTCTGCCACTGCCGTACCATCCTTGTGGGTAAAGGCCTAATCCAGTTGCTGTCACTGGCAAAATTCCCACTGACCTGCACAGACAGAGTTTTTAAATTCTTAATCTTCATGTTCCTCATCTAGTAAATAAAGAAGATATTTCATTTGTCCTAGTACATCTGTCTGTAGTTTCTTTATTTAGACTATAATCCCTTTGGACAAAGGCTCTTGCTAATTTTGGCTCTTCTGTAAAATGAATGTCAGTAGTAACCTGTGTCATCCCCAAGTCAAGTAACATCCACATGTGATGGCCCAAACATCAGTACCACAGGTTTCTAAAAATCAAGCGTACTCACCAATGTGTAGAAAAATATGGCTAAATCCATCAGAGGCTTACACGATCACGCCGTGGCATGCAAATGATCCTGTCCTACTGTTAGCCCTTTAATGCTTTTCCCACACCTTCACAGTCAGCACTACACTGGGTGCCCAGAAATAATAAAGATGTTTTCCTGCAGTTCACTGGGAACATAGGGCAGCTCAGCTGCCCCAAGCATGCAGAACAATTAGATCATTCTCTATAAACTACTCTCACAAAAGTCTGATCATTGCAGCACAGCTGATTGTAAAGTGGCCATTCTCAATTGAGCCAGATTAATGTGGTTAAGAATATTAAACTTACTCTTAGATAATATCTAGCACAAAGGCCCTCAGTCTTAGCTGAAATCTCTCTGGGTTACAGTGATATAAATAATACTTAAATAATTACTGTGGGAATTAACTGATATTTAGCAATTTTAGCTTTATTACAGCACTTGCCCTTTGAAAGCTGCAGATGAAGTGATAGATTCTATAGGAACATTTGATGCTTGTGGAAACACAACTGTAATTAATGATAACAGCAAGATCTATTGAGACAAAAATGTGATGAAATCTCACAGCAAGTTTACAATTAAAAAAAAAAGATTTGCAACACTAGCACATTTAAAAAACATTTGTTTTGTTTGTTCTACACTTTCAGCAAAAGTTTTAAATATGTAAGTACTGAAAGCATTCTTTTTTTGTCCTGAACTGCCGAATTTTAAACTATATTTGTAGTTCTCCCTTCAGTGAGACAATCCATTCTACTGGTGAGACCATGTATTTCTACAGTCTAGTAATATCTTCTTCCAGTGTGATAGATTTTGTCTTACACTAAAGTACAGAGTGAATAATTTTCCATTATAAGTAGGACTGTTTTCTCACTTCAGCAGAAAAAAAAGTGCTTAATTTTCATCCTACCAGCATTTAATTCACTTCGGGTCTATTTTTCATTCTAGCTAGTTGTGTAATTCATGCCCATCTGTTTCTCTGCAAGTCAAGTGATCGTTTTTATTTTTGAAATGTGTTCTTTTTGTATATTGCAATAAATCTTAGAATAATATTTTGCTGACCAATTGATTATTTCCACTTGTTACAGAAGACATTTAAAAAAGGAGCACTAAAGAGTTTCCTTAACACCCATGAGGTTCACAGTAAGTGCAAAAATTTTCTTTGGTCACAGCAAAAATGAAAGCAATTTTTGTCAGGAGTGCCAGGTTTATGCTATGCATTCACAGTCAAAGGCAAGCTCTAGTTTCTAAATGCAAATGATTTCATATAGTCTCTCAACTCTAGAAGAATATATAAGAACAAGGAACAGAAAAAACCATAGCTTAAATTCACATGGCAGCATTCTGCTCAGATCATGAATAGACAGCAGGAAGCAAAATACATAAAGAAGGAAAAGCAAAACAAAAGGAAAAAGGAGATGCAGTTATTCAGCAGCAGAAATAGTGAAATTATCCACAGGGATCACTTACAATGGAAAATTAGATTCTTTAGTTTAAGGTGAAAACATGAATGTAACTTGAGATGTTGTAGAACATCTTTATTATCATAATTACACTGTTTTGGCTCAACTTGTCCTAGCTCTTGACCACACCCATGGGAAAAAGACTTCTTTCTGACCTTAGAAGCACTTCCCAGCTCGGGCTCCAGGTGCTGTGCAGGAATAAGATCTCCTTACCTCATTCCCTTTCCCACATGGGAGAGACCAGAGCAGCTACTAGATGCAGATGTTCGTGATAATTTTCTCTGTCCCATATTCAAGAGGAAGAAGGAGAGCATGGTGCATCAGAGACATACCACCTCCAAGGGCTGCTCCTAGAAGGAGTAGGTTACCCAGCACTCTTTGCCCAGAGCTACCACTGAAGGCACAGCCCAGTCTCTGGCTTTTTGGCTCCTGTGGCAGCTAGGCTTTCTTTTCTCAAACTTACAGAAAAAATTATTTGCTTCAAATCAAACCACACACTGGTGAATAGCTCTCTTGGCAGCAGGCTACCACTTCACTGTCCTTCCATAAATATAAAAGATATAGAGGGGGCCTGCTCCCAGCCCTCTCTTTCATTTGGGAATAAGCTATTGACTCCCAAGATTTGTGTTTTCTACTGCAGGGCTCCTGGAGCAAAGCCAAAGAATCATTCCTAAGCAATTCTGAACATACAGTAGACTTAGTTTTGTCTTATGAGATATGCTCATATGCTTTATTTTCTAGCCTATCTTTCCAAGGACATGAAGTTTACAGTTTACACCCTTTGTTTCTTCTTTTAGCTGGCTGGCAGGCAGTTCACCCCCTCTCCCTTCTCATTATTTTTGGTACTCCTTGACCAATTTCAGCCCCATATAGCAGATGGTTAGAGATCTCCAATACAACAAACATCTACAGTGAAATCTAGATGCTGATTAAAGAAGAGAGACCCTGCTGGTGCTTCCTCTGAAGTAAAGGCAGAGAGAATTCAATGCAATTTCTTTAGCAGCATCTAGCTGGTCAGTCAGCAGGCATGCCCTGACTGGCCAGTGAGCATGCACATTTTACCAGGCTACACAGTTAAAAGCCAAAAAAAATAACTTGAACTCATAAGAAGCATTGGTGAGGGGAGAGCTAGGTTAACACCAGCAGGCTGGAGGACTACTGCGGCATGGCGAGAAGGTATGGGGCTTCAGGAGGAGGCTGTGTTACTGCAGGGGAAGCTAGGAGGACAACTGGTATCAAGACAGCAAGGCAAAGGGATGTAAGAGTGAGCTGAATGTATAGTGGTTCAAGTATTTTAAAGGATATACTATACAGACGCATAAGAAACCCAGCTTCACCAGTTCCGCTGGCTGTGGATTAACTGCTCTGGCACAGTTACCTCCTCAGGGCTTCAGGAGTGAAAAAGAGTCCATGGTTTGGTCATCCCAACAGAACTCAGGCAATCGCGTTTGCAGTACGGGCCTTCCTGCTGTTCATCAGGCAGGACCGAGAAAGCCCAGTAACAACTTCAGGAGCAGCCCCAACCATTCTGATTCAAAGGAATCCCAGAAACCTCAGATAATCACTTTTTATTTTCCCTGTTCAGACAAGTCAATCTGGGACTAGATTGTGTACCTTTTATGTTGGGTGACTAAATTTTACCTGGCTCATTGCTTTTCCATTTCACTTTCATGGCTTGATTCTCTGCTATCTTAATTTGTGTAACTACATTGCTTCTTAATTTCCATGGGTCTGAATTGAGAACACAGAACAGCAGAACAGGAGATGATTTCCCAGTCTTGCAGGATCCTCAGCCTTCCCTCACACCTTATCTGACCGAAATGGAAAGTTTTTCAAAAACATCAGAGGAAACAAGACAAAACCTGTACCTTCATGCTGGAATAGCCCCGTGATGTGGGCATTCACACAGGATCTGCATCATGACCTGAACATCCAGAGGCTTAATTTAGAGGGATTCAGATCCAAGCTTATAACAGTTTATGAATGCTTGATCTTTAATATACAGTGTGTGCATATGAACAGACAAAATATGCAAACACATATCTATGGATCACTTACCTGTATGATGTGTGATACAGAAAAATCTGCAAAAGCTGTTTTCCCAGCCCTGCCATCAAAACCAAACTTTTTAAATTTTCAGATTTTTTTAAGTATACCTGTATTACATGCATGTTCATGTGTGTGTGTCTGTACATACATAAAACCAGATATGTGCATATACAAAAATGCAAGTATGATCATGGAAAAGCCAAGTCAAAATGCTTTTGCATGCAGCTCCCAGTGCAGAGAGGTTGGTTCACCTCAGCCATCAGTGAAGCCACAGGACTAGGATAAGCCTGGCCCCACACAGTTAAGGTGCTTTACTGTTTGTGAACTATTTTATTTTTCCAGTAAAGGTAATCTGTCGGGGTAGCTGAATTACAGGGTGAGATGGTGATTGACTCTCTGAGCAGGTCCAGTGTCCTAGCAGGCTGTAACAGCCCTTGGTTGGATTCTTCAGCCAAAAGGGAAAGAAGCACAGAACAATTACA
>NW_009260798.1:138684-156258 GCF_000687185.1 Egretta garzetta
TCGTTTAATAGATTAAGTAATTAAGCAATAGGTGGACATCTCTTCCTTAGAGTTTAAGATCATTAAGCAAATTTACTTGGAGGCATTCTTAGACTTGCAATTATTCCTATTAGATTTAATAGCATCACAGGATGATGTGGGCAGTCAGCAGCTTTCCTGATGTAGTTCAAGTGATGGGCTTCATGCTGTGTAATTTGAAGTCAAGTCATATTACTGCTTGTCATTATTTTTTTCCCACACTGAAATATTTTGCTCTCGGCACTGTGCATACACGATATCTTAGTGCTGGGAAGCATTTGTGCTATCTGCCTTTAAACAAGCACTCCTTATTCACCAACAATTCACTCAAAAAGTAAAAAGATTGATAAAGCAACAAAACGGTTGAGCAGAAGAGTGGCCCTTGCACACTTCCTATTCCTTGGTAATGGTCATCAGGAAAATCATAGAATCATAGAGCCATTTAGGGTGGAAAAGACCTTTAAGATCATCAAGTCCAACCATTAACCTAACACTGCCAAGTCCACCGCTAAACCATGTCCCTAAGTGCCACATCTACCCATCTTTTAAATACCTTCAGGGATGGGGACTCGACCACTTCCCTGGGCAGCCCCTTCCAGTGCCTGATAACCCTTTCAGTGCAGAAATATTTCCTAATATACAGTCTAAACCTCCCCTGGTGCAACTTGAGGCTGTTACCTCTTCTCCTATCTCTTGTTACTTGGGAGAAGAGACCAACCCCCACCTCACCACAACCTCCTTTCAGGCAGTTGTAGAGGGCAATAAGGTCTCCCCTCAGCATCCTTTTCTGCAGGCTAAACAACCCCAGTTCCCTCAGCTGCTCCTCATAAGACTTGTGCTCCAGACCCCTCACCAGCTTTGTTGCTTTCCTCTGGACATGTTCCAGCAACGCTATGTCTTGTAGTGAGGGGCCCAAAACTGAACACAGAATTAGAGGTGCAGCCTCACCAGTGTGGAGTACAGGGGGAATTCCCTACTCCTGTTGGTGACACTATTCCTGATAAAAGCCAGGATGCTGTTGGCCTTCTTGGCTGCTTGGGCACACTGCTGGCTCATACTCAGCTGGCTGTCAACCAGTACCCCCAGGTCCTTTTCCGCCATGCAGCTTTCCAGCCACTCTTCCCCAAGCCTGTAGTGTCACATGGGGTTGTTGTGACCCAGGTGCAGGACCCAGCAGCCTTGTTGAACCTCATACAGTTGGCTTCAGCCCATCAATCCAGATTGTCCAGATCCCTCCATGGAGACCTCCTACCCTCAAGCAGATTGACACTCCCGCCCAGTTTGGTGTTATCTGCAAATTTAATAAGGGTGTACTCAATCCTTGCATCCAGATCATTGATAAAGATGTTAAACACAACTGGCCCCAAAACTGAGCCCTGGGGAACACCGCTTGTGACCAGCCACCAACTGGATTTAATTCCATTCACCATCATTCTTTGGGCTCATCCATCCAGCCATTTTTTTATCCAGCAAGGAGTATGCCCATCCGAGCCATGAGCAGCCAGTTTCTCCAGGAGAATGCTGTGGGAAACGGTGTCAGAGGGCTTACTAAAATCTAGGTAGACAACATCCACAGCATTACCCTTGTCCACTAAGCGAGACACCTTGTCATAGAAGGAGATCAGGTTCGTCAAGCAGGGCCTGCCTTTTATGAACCCATGCTGCCTGGGCCTGATCACCTGGTTGTCCTAGATGAGCTGCATGAGGGCACTCAAGGTGATCTGCTCCATGACCTTCCCCGGCACCAAGGTCAGACTGACAGGCCTGTAGTTCCCCAGATCCTCCTTCTGGCCCTTATTGTAGATGGGCATCACATTGGCTAACTTTCAGTCAAGTGGGACCTCCCTGGTTAGCCAGAACTGCTGATAAACGATGGAGAGTGGCTTGGTGAGCACTTCTGCCAGCTCGCTCAGTACTCTTGGGTGGATCCCATCCAGCCCCATAGACTTGTGTATGTCTAAGTGGTGTAGCAGGTCGCTAACCATTTCCCCTTGGATTACAGGGGCTTAATTCTGGCCCCTGCCCCTGTCTTCCAGCTCAGGGGGCTGGGTACCCTGAGAACAACTGGTCTACCACCAAAGACTGTGGCAAAGAAAGCATTAAGTACCTCAGCCTTTTCTTCATCCTTTGTCACTAGGTTTCCCCCCGCATCCAATAAAGGATGGAGATTCTCCTTAGTCCTCCTTTTGTTGCTAACTTATTTATAGAAACATTTTTATTGTCTTTTATGGCAGTAGCTAGGTTAAGTTTGAGCTGGGCTTTGGCCCTTCTAATTTTCTCCCTGCATAACCTCACAACATCCTTGTAATCCTCCATAGAGGCCTGCCCTTTCTTCCAATGATCATAAATTCTCTTTTTTTTTCCTGAATTCCAGCCAAAGCTCTCTATTCAGCCAGGCCAGTCTTCTTCCCCGCCAACTTGCCTTTCAGCACATGGGGACAACCTGCTCCTGTGCCCTTAAGATTTCCTTCTTGAAGAATGTCCAGCCTTCCTGGACTCCCTTGCCCTTCAGGACTGCCTCCCAAGGGACTCTGTCAACCAGGCTCCTAAACAGGTCAAAGTCTGCCCTCTGGAAGTCCAAGGTGGCAGTTCTGCTGCCCCCCCTCCTTACTTCTTACATAATCGAGAATTCTATCATTTCATGAAAACTGTGCCTCAGGTGTCCTCCAATCATCACACCACCCACCCTCTGTTTGCAAATGACAGGTCCAGCAGGGTGCCTTCCCCAGTTGTCTCACTCACCAGCTGTCAGGAAGTTATCTTCCACACACTCCAGGAACCTCCTAGACTGTTTCCTCTCTGCTATATTCTATTTCCAGCAGAGATCTGGTAAGTTGAAGTCCTCTGTGAGAAAAAGGACTAGTGATTGTGAGACTTCTCACAGATGCTTATAGAATATCTCCTCTTTTCATCCTGGTCAGGTGGTCTATAGCAGAATCCCACCATGATATCTGCCTTGTTGGCCTTTTCCCTGATTCTTACCCATAAACACTCGACACTATCATTAAGCCCTAGACAATAAAAATATTCCCTAACATACAGGGCTACCCCACAGCCTCTCCTTCCTTGCCTACCCTTTCTAAAGAGTTTATAGCCATCCATTGCAGTGCTCCAGTTATGCGAGTCATCCCAACATGCTTCTGTGATGGCAACTACGTCATAGTTTTCCTGCTGCACAATGGCTTCTAGCTCCTCCTGTTTGTTGCCCATGCTGCGTGCATTGTTGTAGATGCACTTCAGTTGGGCTATTGATGTCACCACCTTTTTGGGAAGAGAATTCCTACTTGCTATGTGACCATTGTTAGGTGTTTCCATGGTTTCTAACACATCCATAACCCTTGTGTCTTTGCTGCCACATGGATCTCCATCCCCTACCTCCTCTGGGATGACAGACCGAAGGACCTCACTAGCACACCGTCCCTGAAACACTGGTGTGGCGCTCCCAGACTTATCTCTAGCCTAGAGTATATGGGTATGACTTTTCTGCACAGGAATAAAAAGCAAGCTAGTCATACAGACTACCTATATTAAAGATTACCTTGTCTCCCTTGGAAGAGAACTCAGGCTATAATGAAACAATCACACTTTATCTCCAAAATGACAATATTCTATGCAGTGCCTTAGCAATTTCGTAATATTGTTGTTACATTAAATTACATGATATAAAGGGATTCCTTTTTCTCTGCCAGTACTCACTCCACATTTAGCCAAAACTTGGCTGAGATCCACCTTTATTGCAAGGTGAAGGAAGAACAGAGCAGTTTAATCTCCAATTGTTGGCTCAAACCTCTATGAACCTCTGCTGACCACCTAGAAATGAATGCTACAGGTGCATCAGTGCATTCTCCCTTTGAAAAGGCCTAACTCTCATTAGATTTGGAACCCAGATGAGCATAGGAGGGGAGGGAAGAATAAGATGAAAGCAGAAGTATGGTTCTATCTCATATACCAGTCTGTGTACTAACAAGGCTGTTAGTGTAGAGCAACTGATAATGGTCACTGCACCATCTTCAATGTATCTAACCAAGAAAGGGTCTTTACTGAAGGAGGCTCTTGCTTTGTGTTTGAATATGTAATTTTACCAGTTATTGAAAGTTATTATTAGAGTCTCACAACATATTGAAAGATTTCATGTCAGTGGAAATGATGATGTTTTTCTAGCAATAATTACTGATTTTCTAGTATTCCATTACTTTAGAAGTCAAGCTGCTTACAATGGAAATTTAAGTGGAACACATCTAGGTCATCTCTGAGAAATATGGTCCAGCACAGTATCTTTCTTTAGCCTCTCTGAAACGATTCCTTTGCATCTGCTAAACCTTCTCATAAAGACATTTTGGTCCACATGACCTAAGGCGCCAAAGCTATTGTTGGCTCTTTATCACTGACTATCCAGTTGCTTTCCCTTTCTACAAGTTTCTTCTGATCGGGAGACTGGTTTACATTTAACTTTTACTTGGCACTTAAAATAAAACAGCAAAATACTAGGATGTGTTTCTGTTCCTCAGTTTCTTCCTCAGAGTAAGCACTCTCCAAGCGTAGATAAGATTCCTCTTCTGTTTCCAATATACGGCTTCACCTTTAGTCAGTCCATCCGCTTCCTTCTATGCTGTCCTGATTAAGCTTCCTCTGAAGCAACCTGTTGAAAATCTACCTTGTAAATTTGCTAAACCTCTATTTCAGGTGATTTTATGATCAGCCAGATGAAGTAGTCAAAGTTCTCAGGAGAAAATCCATTGCTCTGTTCAGATTTAAAAAATCTGTCTTGAGTAGCAACCATGTATTTCACTCAGGGGTATCCCATTTGAATGGATCATCATTGAAATTCACAGACTACAACTTTTCATCTCCATACAAGAAACAGGATTTTTCCCGTTACCTCATGTGATAGGGAAGCACAGGAGGCGGAGAAGTTCCGTGTTCAAAGTGGAACCTATGGTTTAACACAGACGTACACAGAGGAACTACACAACCTTCTCCAGATGATCATGTGAGGTTTAGAATACCTGCTCTGTGGCAGTAGAGCTGGAACAAATATAGAAGGGTGAGTGCCTCTTATTCCAACATGAAAAGTTTGATCTCCTTTGGTTCTACCCACGTGGAGCAATAGGAACCACAAACGTTGGTATGGCATTTTAAGTGGCGGGATTCCTTACTGCCTTATCAGTATGGGCATTGGTAGCTGGTTTCCTTCTCCTCTCTTGCACTCACAGACTTTGTGCCTCTCTTCAGTTGATTAGCATTTTGAATTTTGCCACAAGATCATTCTGTTTCTATAGTGATCTTGGCACCAGCAGTGTAGGCTCATTTCCTATCAGTCATGGTTTACTTACGTCAATGAGCGCATTATTTTCAACTGCGTTTCTTTCATTCCTGCATCATGTAGGTCATTATATTTATATGCAGCCAATGAGACCAACAAGTTTCTGGAATTGCCAGAATATTTAGAACAGTCTGAAAAACTGTACTATGTTCCTGCCTATTAATGTGCCATTATGTTGGGAAAACAGAGCATAAGTAAACACTAATTAGGAAAATAGGTAGAAAAAATGGACAATTTTGCTACAGGGCTCAGAAACAAAAATCTAAAAGATATGGAACTTAAAAAGTCAGAGCATGCTAGTTTTACAGAGACAGAAGTATTGAGTCCTAAAAGCTACACCAGGGGCTTAGCAAGAACAAAAAAAGAAGGCTAAGAAAGTCTTCAGAATTCAGAACAACAGTTCTTGTTTCTGCTTAATTGAGGTTCTGGCTATAATTTACTGTAGCATGCATATTGCACAGGGCAGATCTCATGTTCCGATCTACCTTTTAAGAAGGTGGCTGTAAATCAGATAAATGAGCTTTTCTAATTCTATGTACTGAAAACACTTCACAGTTGTCTACACCAATCTGTCTTTTTAGTCTTCAGTAGCCACTATAATGATTTTTTGTTCTTTTGGATTATGAGTGTGTATGATGAAGGAGGCCTCTGTTTCCAAACAAGGAGGGAATTCAAGAAGAATTTGTCACTGAATGGGACAGCTAGTAGATAAAGACAAAACTTTCCCTAGAAATGATCTCTTGTTCTTCTAGCACAAGTAATACAAAATGTACTGATGTGGCTTAGCTATGACTGAGTATGAAAACAAGGATGTTGCTCAGACAATTTATTTAAGTATGTATGGTCTTCTCTGATTTTAAATCATGTTTTCAATAAAGGTATTAGAATTCTGGATTATATCGAGGCAAACCTTTGCAAAGAAAATGAAAGCAAGTAGCAAAAGTTTCCATTTCAAAGGAAAACAGCTAGAAAAATGTGAAGTTTTGTAGTGAGGGTGGGTAGATACGAATACAAGTGTATTCCTTAGTGATCACTGTGCTCTGTTTTTCAGTAACATGCATAAGGGGAAAAAAAGGCTAACGAGAATGAGTTTGCAGGGATAGAGATTGAGGTATAGCTACTGCATGTCAGGTTTATATAATTTCAGTTAATATGAACCTGTGAAATCAACTTGAGGCCCCAGAGAAGGTTATTTCACTTTGAACCTGAATCCATCTCTAGCCCTGCCACAAATGCTGCCAACTGTTTTACTGAAGGTACATCCATTAAGCAGACTTAAGTTACAAAGTCTCCCCCCAAAGCAACATCTCTGATGGGAGGAAAAAGGTTTCTTTTAGCATTTTCAGGCCAGGGACCAGTCATCATTTGCACTTGCATTTCTCTCAGCTCTTGGAACAAGTGATTTCTTTCCTGTTGCAATCTTGCTGGCTAAACTGTGCAAGAACAGTTCTTTTTTTTTAAATAGTAATACAAACTTCAGCAAAGCTGTAACAAAAAGTGAACTAGAGGGGAAAAGTGGCTTAAGCTCTTGCTTCCCAGCACTGCGGAACACTGAATTGAAATTTTTTGCAGGCTTCTTTTTTTTAAATAGGTCACTCAGAAATACTGTACTGGGCTTAAGCAAATTGCAGGTTGGAGTGAGGTCTGCAGCTGATGTGCATTGTTTTGTTCTTTTGGCTGTAAATTTCATACAACAGCCAAGAATCCAATAAATACGAATTTTTTTTATGTTAGCTCTGACAAAGTTCAAGGATACAAGAGAAGGTAAAATTGCTCTACACCTAGAACAACAGCTTGTGTTCATATTCTCTAAACCTCACTTCTACAAAGTGGGACTGAGGCTTCAGAATCTTAAGAAACCTTGAAAAAATCCCTGCCACTGCTGCCTCTTTTCCAAAATAACCAGTTTTGTGAGTGTAAATTCCTAGCCCAAGATGATCTTGCTGGTGGATCCAGGCACCTCCAAAGCTGGCTTCTAGCTGGCTGGGCAATGAGACACAGGTCTCTTTGTGGATCTGGGCCTGAGACAAAACACTGCTGAAGGCAACTGGATTAAGCATAATAATATCACAGACAGACACTGAGGTGGAAATGAGATAAAGGTTTTAGTCAGAGTCTGTAACTGAATATAACACCTGATTCAGGAAAGGTTCTGATCAAAGAATCATAAAACAAATCTGAGCTCTTTCTAATGAGAAAAATAAAGGAAATACAGAAGATACACAATAGTAAATAAATAAATCTTGACCTGAGACCCAGGGTTCAGTATATCAAATGACTAGCCATGCTGCAGAATAACTCAAAGTAATATAGCTACAGCCCAAAATGTAAGAAAAATAGGAAGCATCAATACACAGTTCATTTCCATTTTAATCTAATGTTTTCAAACTAGACAACTGAGAGAAAAGACAAACGTGTTGATGAAACAAATACTGGGAAAAAAGGAGAAGGTTTTTATGAAGATTCATAAGATTGCAGCAGGTAGACAAATATCAGTATTAAAATAAGGCAGGATGTGAGTCACGCTTATTTGTAGGTTGTTGTGCGAGTTCTGTCACATAAACAAATTGTATTGGTCAGGGTGTAGTACAGACAGGCATCCTGAGCCAGCCTGCAATTTGGGGTTGCCATCATGCAGTACATCCTGGCTCCTCAGAACGAGAGAATGACAGCAAATCCACCTGCTTCAGAAATGCTACTAAAGGAAAATCTCTGCTAGCAGATAGAAAGATATTCCATATGACAAATGTTTGAGCAATATGATGTTATCAACATATGCATTCACATTCATTATGAAATTACAGTATGTTAGTTTTCTTTTTCAAGAAGACTAATTTAATTTCCACATTTCTCTGCTTGTAGCATGTCTTGTGGAACAATCTTTTCATTTTTTTAAAGTAACTGATTTCCCTAACATGCCACTTCATTAAAAAGTATAGGTACTATTGGTAAGATGTTACGCTTGAAAAAACAGTGTCCAAAATAATGTTCTTCTAGCTTGCACGGAAGACCATTTGTCACTATAAATGGACAAAAGAAATTATTTTTGTCACGTTTCTGTGTCCATCAAAATGGTGAATGAAATGGCTGTTCCTCATACCTTTCCAGTTGGAAAAAAAAATGAAAAAAAAAAACCCAGCCAGCAGCCTCAACAACTGTGCAGTCATGTTTTAGAGCTGAGAACTCTATGGAGACAGCTCTGAAATTTTCGTGCCTTCTGCCCCCATTTGATCGAAATTGAATGTCCGGACTCTTCACTGCCTACTGGAAGAAGACAGGTTCAGGCTTTTTCTGATTTTACCATTTTTGTTGCCTGGCTGATAATTTTGCTCGCTAGCTTGCTCTATGGGCATTTGAAGCAGCACAGTACAAGTCTGCATTTCACTCTCCCTCTGCACAAGTATTAGTGTATTCCAGAACGTGGGAGAAGGCATCCTTGTGAGTATGATGATTTTCAGCCACACAACCTCTTACGAGCGTCTCCTTGAGCCTCTCCCATCCACAGCCTCAACTTCTTTCTTCAACTGGAAAATAATTAGCACTTTTTCTCTTGCAGTAATTGATAAAAGTCTATTAATTTCTTTCTCTAATTTTCTTATTACTCAGTTCATGTGCTGAGACTCATTTATTTGCTTTGGTGTTGGTTACATTTTGTCACTGTCACTTCACAGGAGTTTCCAATACGCTGCTGGTTATGTTTTCGCCTTTGGTAATGACTTGCTTTAGCATGAATTCTATTTTCCTTTGCACTAACTGGAGTCTCTTCTTGGCTGCCCCAATTCATTTCAGAGGGTATAACTGGTCTCATACAATGGATGAACATCCCCTTAAAGGTGGAATGTACCATGTATGCATCCCATTACGCTAGTGATGATTAGCGAGGTAGGCAGTGCTAGAGGAGGAAGAGCAGGAAGGGCAGCTCTCCTTTCTCATAAATACAAGCCAGTGCCATGCATGATATGAAGAAACTTATCTCAAGGACAACACCACCGGTCTAAACCTTGCCTCTTGCACAAGATTTAATTTGTTGAGTTGTTTGTTTCTACTTCTGTGTTCCTATTTTATAGCTTTTTTATTCACATTCTAAGGCTTCCTTTTTTTTTCCTCAACTACCGACCTGAACAACTCAAAATAAAGTGCTGGTAAGGATCAGTTTTTAGGCACTTTAATTGAGGAAACAAATGAAGCAATATTATATTCTTTAAACAGCTTACTGTAACCACATTGTTTCTCAAATCCCCTTGCTGCAATTACAAAAAACCAGCACAACAAAAAGAAAGTATTAGGCTGGGCTCAGTCAGTCACCTTGGAACAATTTGTCAAATTCTGAATTTTCTGCAGATTAACAATGCTTGTCCATCAGAATGCAAAACGACTTATCCTGTGATGTGTCTAATTGCATATTTTCAGGATCTTCCATGGAAAAGGCCCATGACAATAATTAATACCTAATGCTGTAAACACCATTGCTTTGGGTGTTGCCTAGCAACCAGCATCCCGTAGGCTTCCTAAGGGGCCTCAAATAAAGGCAGGAGGGGGAACCTTTCCTAGTGCCATGGGCGAGAAGCAGCTTTGTTCTAGGCTGCTGCTCTGTTCTGGTTGTTTCTAGAGTGATCTTTGCAAAACAAATCTCCCCTAAGAGGTTGCATCTCTGAAAAACCTTTTCAAAGGCTAAACAGAAGCCAAATGCTGCACATGCTGATTTTTTTTTTAAGCTTTGGGATACCTTTTACAATCAGAAATATAGCCACTATCCTCTTTTATCCTCCCATAACAGAGCCTTGTTTCCAAAGGAAGTGTTTCTGTGGGTTTGTTTCTACTTCTAATTGGAATAGTTTCCCCTCTGTGACAGGGCCGATTTTTTTTTTACAATCAACTGGTTTTTTGGACAAACCATTCATTAAATTTAAAAGAGGACTTGGGCTGTGAAGTGTTTTTATACAAATACTATTGTATCTCAGTGGTATACACAGCGCAGAATAGAACAAACTTCACTGAAATGCAGCCTTTCCCAGCTGTGAAAGCATTCCCTTTTGATAGTGCCATTTTTCAAAGTATCAGTTCATTTCCATCCTCTTTATCTTGGCATGGGGACATCTAAATCTCATTTCATTAAATGTATAAATTTACTCAGATGGTCACTTCAATAAAAGCAAGAGGCTGGAAAACAATATTTCCTTTCCAGGGTTTCTTTTCTCAGTTAGAGTTTCTGAACTGCTCTGTGGTCCTTAGCAAGTCACTGAGCCTTCCTTTATCTTTGTTTTACATTGAAGTAACTGCTCAAATATCTTCAGACTCAGAAAGATACTGAAGTGCTTAATTAGTAGCTACTATGTTATTTGATAGCCCTTAAGGAAAAGTCAGCAGTATCAGGACATATTTAATTTTGTCATAAATAATACAGAATTTATATAGTTATAAGCTAACACATTCAGCACTACTTGAATAGAAAAGATACAGCAAAAATTCTGACTTTAAAGTCATTTTGACAGGACTGTGTAAGATGTTTGCTAGGGTCTGGAAGAGGTTAGACTGATTGGTAATCCAGTCCTGTGTTTCTATGAATCATATTTTGTAGTTGTTAAAATAACAAAGATCAAGTATTACATAAATATTCCTCTGAGTTTCCTTTTTTTTTTCTGCCTTTGTCCTGCAGAAAGGTTATTTTATTATTATTATTCTTCAGTCTTTTGAGATATTTTGTAAAGTAATTATATCCACATAGATTTCTGGCTGCAGCAGATCTCCTGTAGAGCTTTGGTTTTATATTCATGCCTGGTCTTGAAATCTCAGAGGAAATTGTCAAGGCACAGAAGTCAAGAAGTCAGGAGAGTCCCCAGGATCCCTTTGAGAGTTGATGAAGCTCAGGAGTCTAAATACTCTTTTCATTTTTGCACCACAGCAAGTTCATACTCATTTTTTGAATTGCATTCCCACTTAATTCCCAGTAAGGTAGGCAAAAGACACATTGGGGACCACAGTCCTGTACAGTCTAACTTTTGGTGTAAAACATCTCAATCTTGAGGGACACACTGAGCAAAATTCTAATGGAAGATAATCTTACAGATATCCAGAATTTAAATGGTACAGCAAAGGCAGAATCCCTAATCCCTGACTTAAAGATTTCAGTGCAGTTGTACATTGGAAAATGCTTGTGCTTGACAGGAAAGACCAGACAGGGTTATCTTTCTCCTGCTCACTGCTTTTCCTCTGTCTGCCTCATTTGCACGTAAGTGAATTTTGCACACATACTGAATGCCACATGAATTATAATTGCACCTTTTTTACTTGTGATTTCACAATGAAAGTCTGTCTTACTGAATTTCTTTTCTGATTAACACATTCATCAGCACTTGTGTTATCCATAAACCTGAACCACAGACCTACATATGACTTGCCTACCCTTATTTCAGGTCACTATGAGTCTTGGCATGGAACAGTTTATGGAACACACGCATGCTCAGATCTCTTGCCTTTTCACAGAATTATTTTTCAACATGGAGAGTATAAATAAAGTTACATTGCAAAAGTTGAACTGCATCAGTGAGTAAGTGCATCACTTTCCTACAGGCAAGTGAATCTGTTCCTTTATCCTAGCAAATGCTTGTTTTCCAGGAGGGAGTTAACTCCTCAGCAGAATGATTTCTGTTTTGTGTCAGCAGCACAGGAGCTAATTCTCCCGGGCTGTGGTTCTACAGTGTCAGTGGTGGAGCTAACAACCTATTGAAGCAGTTTTGTTTCATTAGCAAGGGAATTTCTCCCCAGTGGAGCATTTCAATACAAACAACATTTCATTACCCAGTCCCCACATAGAAGTTCAGTCCAAGTGCTAAGGTAGTTACCACCTTACCGAGACTGATCCTTCTTGGCAATGAATTGATTAACCTCCCTTGAGATTCTATTTCTACAATTACAGAGCAAAGGTCCTCTTGAAGCTGTTTCATGTGCTGAACGCCCGCATACAGAGCTGCACTCGCACAGTGAGCTCTCGGAGCAATAGTTGAGCTTTGGCAGAGAGGACAGCCTCCACTGTGTGCACTATCATTTCAATTCCAGCCGAGTTTCTTCTAAGAAACAGTGGTCCTTTTTGGCGGTGGTACAGCTTCATCCCTACAGGGGAGCATTCAGCAATCCAATTTTGTTCATAGAATGTCAGTGGCATAAGAAAATTTCAAAATTAACCTTTTGCATAACGAAAAGGGAGAAATGCCAGAACAGCGGGGATAGCAATCAATGGATTCTTTCTCAAAAAAAAAAAAAAAAGGGAGAAAAAAAGAAGAGATTCTGCAATAAAGTTATTTAACAACCACTGAAAAAATTAATTTCACGGTGTGGTGATTTGTGGGCTAAGAGTTAAATTCCAAAATGAGGTAGTGTACTTCCCAGCACTGCAGAGCACTGCATAACTCTTGCCAGTGAAGGAACAAACTCTTCCACGTCTGGCAGTTGCAGCATGAATTGCCCTGCCTCCTGCCACTAGAGCCAATATGATCCTAGCAGCACGCATTTCTCCTATGTCCAGAAAAAAATGTGTTTTTTTGCTTGGAAGTGCTGATGCCTGTTAAAGTACATTAGTCATCATGCCTGCTAAGGGAAACTGGTTCTGAGAATTCTTGATTCATGCACCTTTACTGCTTCAGTTAGCAATCGCTTGTGGATCTGCCTCACGTTCCTTACTGGTACCTATGAGAAGATGAGTGAAAGAGAGAAATAAGACAGGGCTTTTAGCTTTTCTGAATATTTTCATACAATTTCAGTCTGAAAATTTTAACTGTCCTATACCTTTTTTGTATTTAAAAACCTGTACACTCTTTTTTGCCTTGACAGCAAATGAGTTATCATTTTCTTCCTCATAGGGAAACACATGCAGAGCAAACAAATACCAACTTTTTCAGACATAACAGCATAGACTTGAAATATATTGATACTCTAGTATAAGTTTATGGATTTCGACTCCAGGGAGACCAGTGTGTGAATAACACAGACTGCAAGACTTCTCTAAAATAAACATTTCAAAATCATAGGCTGTACCCATTTTTAGTTTCTGGATCCCTTTCTGGGCTCAGATTTCCAAAAGTTAGGCACAGCAAACGCTCAAATTTTAGATTCCAGTTGGAGCTAGCTTTCCCTCTTCATGTGTTAAAATGAGGTCTCATTTAGAATCCTCCTGCTTAAGGTTAACTTTTTGAATTGTCACCTGTAATTTTTAGACACTTCCAGGATGTTACAATATTGGCAGAATGATGTCATTCAAGGTGAAGCCTCAGTGATAGCAGTTTTCTCTTTCTATGTAAAAGATACTTAAGAATCTTGTCATTTTTTTCCTAGTATGATATGAGGTTTGCAGTAGACACTATGTAATGCTTCATTTTATGTTTCAAACACTAAAACACAACTCACAACATTCAAATTACCTTTCCTGAGATGTCAGTAATGCTGCCACTCAGAGCACTCTATTTTGATAGCATTTTTCCTTCTTTTTGTCCACTTCTGCGTTTCTAAGCACATTATAGCCAGTTTTCAACATGCCAGTCACGTGAATCACATCACTATCTTATAGTAATATGCAGCACTGTTGAATTTATGCACATAAATCAACAATTCCAGCACTTTTTATTTATTAGCTACGCTCCTTGTGCATAGTCAATTAAAGCATCTCTTCTGTTGATGCCTACTGGAGATTCCATTTTGTTCTCAACAATTTGATTTTTATCTCCTTTCTTTTTGATGTTAGTTTAACATCCTCAGAAACAAGCAACATGCCTTCTAGAATATTGATTCTTTTCCTACGGCATTTCACCCAGACAGTGGCATGCCATCTTCCAGAGAAAGCAACCCCTTCTTCACAAACTAATGGTTCAGTTACCAGAGTGCTCTGTATTGCTTATAGGTCACCAAGACCAAAGATCCCTGAAGAGGTAATCAGTGCAGTATTTGAATCATGTTGCTTGGCTTGGCTTGATAAGTCCTTGATGAGGGTGATGGCAGAAATGCCTTAAGTTAGCACTCGGGTGACCTTTGAAAAGATTGCGATGATAAAATGATTAATTACTTTTTCTCAGATGTCCAATATTCTGTAAAAAATTATCTTGGGACTGCAGCATCTCCTGCTTCTTAAATTCAGACACAGGATTATTTCTTAGAAAAGGGTGAATAAAATACCATTTTACATTTTTTTGTTTCATGAAAATGGTTAGTAGCAAAGCCTCAATACGCTGTATGATTTAGAACTATCGCAGTTTGCTTCCCTGCCAATGTAAAGCCAAGGCAGGCATTTTCTATCACAGCAGTTGTGTGCTAATGGAGGGAATGAGCACCGTTCGCTCCAGCAGCTGCATCCTGTAAGGTGTGGACATTCCACTGCTGCATGCCAGGTCTCTAAAATAATAAGAAAAGAAAGAAATACATTTAAAGCTTGGTTTGGCCTTTCCTTTGTGTCACTCAAGCCAAATAAAACTGGAACAGCAGAAAAAGAGTTAACTGCATGCAGTTTGCCAGCTACGTGCTAGTAGTAAAACAGTGAGCACCTTCCTCTGAGAAAAGCAACTCCTTTGCCTTACTGTAGTGATAAAATTATCTGCAAAAGCACAGGCAATTTCTTCTCCTAGAAGGGCTCTGGCTTAGCCATGCGTTAAAGAGGTGTTTTGCCCTGTATAATACAGGCATAGCAATGACAGTGCGCTATGGGAGCAGTCACAAAGTCATGCTGTCCCTCTCTCTGAACTCATTCATTATGTGTGTAGATGCTATATTACTGAGGGTTTAAAGCCAGTTCTGAGGGAGGATGCCAGTAGCATAAACAGAGTACCAGAGAATAAGTAAGACCTTGTCCAGTGATGCAGTATTAACATTTGAGGAAAAAACAGTTTCTACTTTGAAGATGACCCCAAGTCCAAAGGTGTTCTTCGGAACAGCAAAACCTCAAAGATGTTTGGGCCCTACCACCATCACTGGCGATGCAGCAACAATTGCTATGCAGCATGAGAATCTACTCCCAGTAGCGCCTGGTAATATCTAATATGGATTTTAGTGCTCTCATGCCAACAGTGAGCCTTGTTGTTGTCATTAGGGGAAAAAGTGAAGAAACACAAACATGCAGTAGAGGCTCATAGAATTACAAAAATCAATAATATTTTCAAAATGTTGTGACATGCATTTCATGGCATAAAGAAGAAATATAGATCATTCCTCCTTCAAATGCATGCCTGTCTTCTTTTTGATCACAACAGCAGGTCAAACTGCTTCCAGTGCTTGGATGATGTGCTGGATATTAGTTGTCTGGGGGTGGGCTTTTAACTGAAGTGTTGCTGGTCCATCTATCCGATTAATTTTTTGCTGGCTGAGATCTGAGCACCCCCTTCTTTCTCAGAAATCATTTTAAATTTATCTTTAGATGAGGAAAGAGATATTAGTTCTCAAGTCTGAGATGGAAAATTATGACTAATCTAATATTCATTGTTATTTTGATAAATGGTAATTGATAAAACATCAGCTAAACCAGAGTTTATGATCTCAGCAGAGCAAGAGATAAACGATGCAGCCTTTGCTACGTCATTGCTGTGATGAGGATGGAGTTAAAAAAATAGTACTTACACAGTATGTTGTGTGTGTGCTTTCTACCAACTCAGAAAGACACATAACTGCGACGGTCAGCAGATGATTCTAACGCAACAGGGAAATACTGGCAATGATAATGGTAGACGGGAATCAGTAAGAGAAAACATATTCTCAAACCAGTTTAAAAACTTCAGTGTTTAAAACCATTTTGGAGAGGAAGAAGAATGACAAAGTCGACAGGAAAGAAACAGCTTTGCCATTGAATTTCTCAATGGCAAAGCACCACATACTCTTCAATTTATATAAATAACGAGTAATGTATGGTACTTTGCTGTCAATAAAGTAAGCAAACAACAATATATCCTAAAATCAATTAAATGGTATTAGAGTTCTAGGAGCTGAAAAAAACAAGTTGTTTGAGGCTCTGTGTCATCAGTGGAGTTTCTCAGCTTTGCCGGTGGAAAGGATGCGGGCACTCACTATAGTTATAATAAGTGTAAAGCTTGAGTGGGAGGAGAGCTAGATGATTTTTAAGGAAAAAGAAAAACAAACCCTAAACCCAGAAAACATCTGTTTGACTGGATTTTATGTGCCCTGTAATGGATCCTATTCGCTGCCTTCTGCTCACTGTTCAGTGTACATTTACGTTACAGTTGGAGTTTATTCTACTAATCGCTCGTTGATTCCCCTTCCAGTAATGCAAAGGGGAAAAAGTTCATGTACGTTTTTACTCACATCCTTAGGTACAGCATGCTTAGAAAAACATTTGCTGTCTTTGATCAAGAGAAGGAATTGGCCCATTTCTGTCTGCTCGTGGTGCCAAGGGAGTTCAGCATGGACCCAGCATGAGGTTGACAAGGCTCAGAGGAGCCTGCTGTTGGTGGAAGTTGTATGTGGCTGCAGAGTAAAGAGTGCTGCAAATTCAGCTTATAATGGATGTAAGCTGGTTCCAGAGGAGGGTACGTTTGGATTTGGTTTTGGTGTATAGCTCACCAGGTAGGTTCCCATTGCAGGGGGAAAGCAGTGGGGCAAGACCTTGAGGAACATCCCCTGGAGGCAGATGGTGTGGCACGGGTGGAGGGGTGCTCCTGGGGGGGGACATTTAGCCCATGTGATAGCGGGTTCAGCTCAGCAGCCTGAACCTTCTCCTCTGGAGGAGTTTGAACAGGCTTCGGCTTTGGTACTGGCCTGGAACAGCAAAGGGCAGCCCGAGGCCAGGGTGGGCTCCAGGACTGGCCGTGGGAGGCATTGAAGCGTTGTACCGGACACATTGGGCCTGGGTGAAGGTCCACCCTCACTGTGGCTCTGAAGCCACCCTGCCTTGAAAATAACCCAGTAAGCAAGGGCTGGCTGCTGAAATGTTCTCCCCCAGCCCCTCCACGGGGGACAGGGAGGGAGAGGTGACACCCTGTCAGCACCCCAGCAGGGAAGAGGCAAAGAGATGCCCTTCCCTCAAACGCTTCAGCTGGTTTGAGATCTCACCGATCAGGTGAGCCAAGCCCACTGTAAAAACCCTCTTTTTTTTTTTTCCGCTCTATCCGTAACCTTTCCTTTCATTCTCCTGCTCCCAAGCCACGGGGGAGGGAAGGGAGGGGAGCACTGCCTGCGTGGGGCCCGGGCAGCGCGCTGGCGGGGGCACTCCCCTCAGCCACCATTGCGCGCCGGCAGCCCGCGGC
>NW_009260798.1:157203-162950 GCF_000687185.1 Egretta garzetta
CGGGTGTGTGAGGCGCCTGGGGAGGTGGAGGGACGCGGTGTGGTGCCGGCCGGTTAAAACGGCGTCGGGTGGAGGCTGCGCTCCCCTTGGCGGGCGGTGGGCTCCTCTCTCCCGCTCTCCGCCCCGACCCCCTGGCAGGGGAGCAGGGGTTCGTCCCCTCGAGCGGCCTGCTCCTTTGGTGGGCCCCCGTCCGGTGGCAGACCCCTCTCAGCCCGGCCAGCTCTCCTTTCCCCGGCGCGGTCAAACCTGCCTCGGGGGACCGACCGGGGCTAATCAGCCCGTGTTAATCGCCTGGATGACAGCCGTCGTGAGAGCGGGGTGGCCAGGTCCAAAATCAGGCTGTGAGTGCTCGGCCTCCCGCCGACACGCGAAATTTAGGGCTGTAAAACCCCTGTGGTGCCCGTTTTGCTTGGGATCGTGTCTGAAGGTGCTGACCACAGAAGGGAGGGGACACCAGTTGCTGTGAAATTGAGGTTATTGCTGGCATTTTTTTATTATTATTTTGTTTTCTTTCAAACAGGCGCTAATTCTTATCTGAAACCCTCTTCCAACTGTGCGCTTAATCTTCCTTGCGTGTTTTAACTTCTGCAGTGTTGTGGAAATTGAGTTTTACTTAAAAAAAAAAAAGTAAACCTTACACAGTGAATATTTATAACATCACTGTCTGTTAAAAAATGACATAACCATGACATAAATGAATATTAAGGTAAGAATTCATAAAAGCAGACCATTACATACTTTAAAGCCCTAGTTCTGAGTAAAAAATATTTATACTAAATTCTTTAGCATACTCATATTATTACTGCCTTAAGTTTCAGTTTTAAAAACTCAAATGAGGAGCTCATAATCAAGCAGCTCTCCAATATTGTCCTGTTAGGCAGTGCAGTGTAAGCCACTCATGCAATTTGGTGTTTTCATTTTGGAAGGTAGGAGTGATAGCTCTACACTGCATACTGCTTTTAAAATACTTTTCTTTAAAACTGAAGAGATGCTAAGAAATAATCTGTGTGTTGCTCCCTGATGAAAGTAATAGCTATACTTAAGCAACAGCAAAATATTTTTTAATTTTATTTTTATTTTTAATTTGTCTTCAGTCATTAAATATTTAATATTCCTTGTCACCTTTTTTCCCTTGCCAATGTGAACATTGCATTGTTGATTTCATTTAATCTCCTGTACAGGAAGGTAGAAAGAGCTACTCTGTGCAATGTAGAGATTTAAAAAAATATTTATACAATACTCCAAAATTCCTTTTGAAGGGTTAGTGTGAATAACAGCTTATTTTCTGTCTTTAAACTCAAGATACAGAATTATGAATTAGATCATCTTGCTTACTTTTAGGATGACAGTAAGCATCCAGGTGACTATCTTGTAAATCACACTAAACTTCAACTTATAATGAAATATTCTTTTCAGTACAGATCCAGATTTTTTTTTTTCAGTTCTCAGAATGCTGATTGCATAAGTGGTGCAGTAAAAAACTGTAAGAACAGTATTTGTAATAGTAATATGTTAATGTGTAAATTTTCTGGTGTAAGAAGGAGATGTATTAACACAGACGGATACAGTATGGTTTCTTGATACTGAAAGGTGTTATTGCGTCTTGGTATGTTATCAGTAATATCACTGGGAAAAAAGACTTTTTTTTTGCTGCTCTTAGAAGCACTGTAGAAAAGGATTAAAAATGCCCCCCTCCCTCCATTTTTTACATTCACTGGGGAATTTGACTGAAAAAGCCTAGACTGTTCTATAGGGTGTTACATTTAGGAGCAAAGCTGATAATCTTGTCATTCTGGGTTTCCTTGGATGGAGCACACCATTTGGGAAGCCCACCACTTCTTTCCCACAAAATATTGGTATTTTTATCATGGTAAGGATGACAAGGAAAAATGGCAGGGGAGTGGTTCTGGTCCTTTTTCATACCTGCACAGCTTGATTGCACTGAAGCCAGTGAAATTGTGTTGGTGCAATTTGGACTAGAATTGAGAGAAAACATATGTGTGTATTTTAAAACATCTTTGAATGACTTCCATCTGCATAATGTCTACCAATAATGATTATATAATAACAAGAAATAATCCAATTTGACAGTCTTTTTGTTGAAACATTGAACATCAGCCTGCTGCACATAGATGGCTGGCTTGCCACACATTACAGTTTCAGTGTAGCTTTAACAAAGCCTATGAAAAGCCTGTTATACCAATCATGAAGTTTGTTAAAATTATTCAGTAAAATTGCTGGGTTTGATTTTGCTTGACCAGTGGCCAAAAGCATAAACATTATTTTTCTCTGAAAGGCAGTACCTTCCCCTGGCTGTAAAGCTGTACGTATAGAGGATACTGGTAGAGTGGAATGTTGACTCCTCTAAAGTGAGTAGGGATTTTGCGGTTTTCTTCATCAGTCAAAATTTCATTGAGAATTATGTGTGCGTACCCAAAAGGATCAGTCTGGGCTGCTGTGGGTCACGTAACAGTAAAAAAAGTCACACTACAGAAAAAAAAAAGTCAATATTTAAAAAAAACCCTGAAAAATGTAGAAAAATTTCATGACACTTTATGATGCTGTTTGTGTAGCATTTTATGCTTGGCTTGCTATATTCACTATCTGTCGATCTGCAAGGATGCTGGTTGTAGAACTGCCAATATGGTCAATATAGTGAAATGCTAAATAATGGTTTGATCAAATCAGTTATACAGGCTGATTTAGATCAGTTGGAAAGATTCTTATTTGAAAAATATTGCAAGCAGCAGAAAATGAGACCATAACCCCTGAAAAGGAAAGACTGTATCTCCTGTTAGGGGCTACATCCTGGAAAATGGTCACTTGCAGAATTACTTTGATCAACTGCCACTGTCCTCATCTAAATACAAGTTCCCAGAGTAATGTTACTGTTCAGAGAAGTTATTTTCATCTAGTCAGATGCAGGATGCTGTTGTAGTGTTCCAACATGCAGGTGAGATGCAGAGACAGCACAGTTCTGTCTGGTTTAGTCCTGCTGCTCCTCTTTGACGAGAGATTGGTCCTGATCCATCTTGCAGTGACAGACTTCAAACCTCCTTTCTGCCTCTCCTCCCCTTACCCCAAACTACAGCATTATCTTTTCTGTGCCTTCTACTCCAGGACCTGCAGCATAGCCTCTCTTCCCTTGTTGTGAAGGTTCTGGGGGATAAGGAAAGAAAGCCATTGTATGTAGTCCACTTTGTAAATGTTCCTTTCTCTTCCAAATGTGGACTTGTCACACTGTTATTAAAGGTGAAGTGCAGAGGGGCCAGTGCTGTGAGCCAGATGTGTGAAAGTGGCTTGGAGGTGCAAATCTGTAGGATGCAGTATGTCCTGTTGTTTTCCCAACCGCTTTGACTTCATTTGTGTCAGCGTTGCTTTGGCCTCAGAGGTGATACAGCAAGACAGGAAGAGAGATGGAAATTGGGGTGGGAAGGAAAGAACGCAGGAAGACAACCGTTTGAGGTCTGCCTCCATACCCACTCCTACTCAAGAAAGGGATTTGTTGATTTACAATACCTGTGTAATCCTTGAGTATGTAAACGGGAAGGTGTCAAGCAGGTTTAGGTATGTGAATTAAAGCTTTCTTGGGCATTGATTTTTGGTTCTATTGCAGCACAGGGTAAGGTGTAAAATTCTGCAAGACTTAAAGATAGCTTCTGGAAAACTTCTAAAGGTAGCTTCAACAATGTGTACCTCTATCTGGATCTTATCATATACTATTTGCCTTATAAGTGACTTATCTGAAAGCAACTTTGTGAATAAAAATTACCTGTTAAATTCAAGTGTTTAAACATGGTTATTGAAGGGTGTGGGCCTAGATCTATAAAAAAAAGACTTTGTTACCTAACTTGCACTGAAATAAAAAATGAGTAAGTACCTTTGTGCCTGTTAATAGATTCCAAACATGTTTAACAGCTATGACGGTATCTGGGTATGTGTAAAGGTCAGTGTCTTCCTAATTTTGGAGGGGTCGGGGGCTGGGTTTTTTTGTTTCCAAAATAAATTTCCCAGCTTTGAGGTATATTTATGGTTGATGTTGAAGCTGTTAAAAGTTTTGCAGTTAGCTCAAGCCAAAAAACCCACAGCAACTAAAGAAAGCCTCCCCCATACCTTTTAAAGAAAACCTTTGAAAAACCCAGAAAGCAAGGGAGCTATGCTTGGGGAAGAGGAGGATGGAATAAGCAGGCAACTTCTTATGGTGAACAATCCAATAAAAGTCATTGAGCTAATGTATAGGCATATCAAATGCATGTACAGTCTCCTCATGATCCCTCAGATATGATTGTATGAAATTTTATGTGAGTCCTGGATGTTACCATTAGATGATATTCGCTTCAGCAAGAAACTCAGTCTTTTTTGAGGAGCAAGTGCCACAGCATTGCTTTTCCTTGAAAGATATTTCACTGCCTTTATATTTGTTTCTGTTGCTAAGAACATTCCTCTAGGTCACATTTACTTCTTAAGTTAATCTTGGATGGGGTGGGAAATGGACATGTGTTTTTGAGTCACATAATTTCTGGAGAAGCATGGGGCCACAGGCTCTTATCCTAGTTTCAGACTAAAGAACAAGCCTTCCATAGCCAAAGCAAGAAATTGTGGTTTTCACTGAAGTATTCATGAATACTGTATGGATATTATAACCACTTCTTCTAATACTCTCTCTTGTTTGCAGAGTTTTCTTTTTTAGAAAAGGGTTAGGATTCATTTGACCACATACACACGCTTATGTTAAGCTGGGTCTTCAAACCTCCTTTTATAGCTGATGGAGTAAAGTGGTTAGAAAGAATAACCTGTTTTAGAAACAGGTTTGTGAGCCTCTCTGTGTTTGAGTGAAGTGACTTGGACAGCTAACTCTTGGAGGTATGGATGGGGTTCAAGACACTTAAGTTTAGGTGTCTACATGTATGCAGAGTGTTTAATATCCTATTACAGTCAGTGGAAATCTGACCAGTACAGTCAGTGGAGCCATGAGCAAATAGTTCTCGTGGCTGGTTAGCTGAATAGGTTTTTCGGCTGTTTTGACTAGGCTGATCAGTTCTCGGTTGAAAATAAAGTGACATGAGGTACCTAGCTTACATAGCTCACACCTACCTTTAGGTTTCTTAGTCCTGTCTTGAGGGCTTCCTTTAGTGGTTCATATGTGATACCCTGTGATATCCCAGCTGGCCTTCTGCTATGGCATGGATGTCTGGATGGCATGGATGATTCTCCTAAGTCCTGTATCATGTCTACCTGTCCCCAAAAGATATCTCTGATCCCCTGGGCATTTCAAATCACACCAGATACTTCTATGTGGGCAACTAAATAGGATTAGTCAAAACAGGTCTTTATGCTCGGTCAGATGAGTTGTACCCAGGGGACATACTTGGTTTTGTAAAATGTGTGAATCGGGGTTGTGTTTCCCTGGTACAGTTGTTCCGAGGGTCTGACAGATGTGAGGCCATCATGATATTAAAAGTTTACTTTGTATAGCCTAATAAGTAATAGCAAACCGTTTTAATTTTAGAACCTCATCTTGGAATTCTGCTTTGTGAATCCTCAAGGGGATTCTTAGAATCATAGAATCATTTAGATTGGAAAAGACCTTTAATATTGTCGAATCCAACCATTAACCTAACACTGCCAAGTCCACCACTAAACCATGTCCCTAAGTGCCACATCTACCCATCTTTTAAATGCCTTCAGGTGATGGGGACTCGACCACTTCCCTGGGCAGCCCCTTCCAGTGCCTGATAACCTTTTCA
>NW_009260798.1:163182-163818 GCF_000687185.1 Egretta garzetta
CACACTATTCCTGATACAGGCCAGGATGCCATTGGCCCTCTTGGCCACCTGGGCACACTGCTGGCTCATACTCAGCTGGCTGTCAACCAGTACCCCCAGGTCTTTTTCCGCCATGCAGCTTTCCAGCCACTCTTCCCCAAGCCTGTAGTGTCACATGGGGTTGTTGTGACCCAAGTGCAGGACCCAGCACTTGGCCTTGTTGAACCTCATACAGTTGGCCTTGGCCCATCAATCCAGACTGTCCAGATCCCTCTGCAGAGCCCTCCTACCCCCTTGAACAGAACAACACTCCCACCCAGTTTGGTGTCACCTGCAAACTTACTAAGGGTACACTCCATCTCTGGTCCTGGTCATTGATAAAGAGATTAAACAAGACCGGCCCTAGAACTGAGCCCTGGGGAAAACCGCTTGTGACCGGCCACCAACTGGATTTAATTCTGTTGACCAGAACTTCTTGTGTGTAATTAATGGAACTTAATATAACATATGTAACAAATGTAGATATGCACATTTGCCTTTCCTTCTGAAAGGACAGCTTTTCCCTATGTGTTTTCATGTACACCATTTTTATACTTCTCCCTCCCCTTCCCCCCCTCCCCCCCCCGCATCTTTCCCCTTCACCCCTAAATTATGCTC
>NW_009260798.1:164012-164249 GCF_000687185.1 Egretta garzetta
TCAGTCTTATGCTGAAGGCAGCAGAGTTTGTAGCAGCTGCTGTGGTAGTACAATGAATGGGAGCCTTAGCTCCTGAAGTTGCCAGTACTATCAACTGGGCTAGGTCAGCAAAACCACACTACTGGCACTGCCAATCCCTCACAAGAATTTTTTTTTTCTTTTTTGAGGGATGGTGGTGGGATAAATTTAACCCTAAAGACTTCTACCATCTCTGCTCTAAATAGCTATGCATGTGGG
>NW_009260798.1:164267-174795 GCF_000687185.1 Egretta garzetta
GTTCCTGTGCCTCTTGGTGACCTTCCAACTTCATCCTCTTTCTGTCTGTTCCAAAGACATTGGAGGTGGGAAAATGCCTGTCCAGTTTGATCACTGCTGTCCTAAGTCATCCTTCTCTTGTTCAGAAGAGATGCTTTCGTCTTCTTTTATGTTCATGATAATAATTTTAATCTTTAGCAATGCAGGTTATCATTTTGCCTGTGTTCTTTTTGTGGTGCACACACAGGTGGTTGAACAAGTTTTAGCTAATAGCTGTTTGCTCTGTTACAAAACTGACCTGAAAAATAATGTGGCGTTTTAGAGACATACAGGACTGAGGTTGTAGTCATTTTCAGGTACGTTATTCTTATAAATCAAATAAACCAGACATTTTAAAATCCAAAAGAAGTAGAGAAAGAAAGTTCTCTTGTGTTTTGGTTGTGTATGCCAAATGTCACCCTGGGGCAACATATTCATGTATCTCTGTTATAAAAACCGATATAACGGATGGCTCGGTTACACAGTTGTTAAATTGTTGGTTAAATGTTACAGCTTGGCACTCTACCAAAGCTATTGTAGCTAAACCCCAGATGATACATAAGCGATGAGCTACTAATGCAGTCTTTATTTTTGGAGATCTAAGACTCATTGCTCCACTGGAAGATGTCAGGAAGATTGCTTTTCTAGATCTAAAGCAGTTTTCTCTATGATTTAGGCAAACAGTGCTCCATCAGAATAAGAACTTCAGGCAAGCCTGCTGTGGCTGACATCTTGATCCCCAGAAGATGGCAGGGAGTGTTTAAGAGGAAGGATAGTTTCATTTCATCATATGCTTTATCTACTCAAATCTTAAAAATATTTTTACAACTATTCTTGAGAATATATTAAATCTCATACATATTAAGCTATGTATTTTGGTCCAATTAGGGTAAGCTACATTGTAGCTCCATAGGTGCTTATACAGAGATGTGCACAGGGAGAAGATGTGGTAGCTTCTTCAGCATCTGCCTGCAGCACTCTTACCTTGCGTGAGAAGATTCAAAGTTGCTTATCCATGGTGAACAAATCTAAGACATCCTTAAAGTACTGGAAAAAAGTGGTCATTCCGGTTTTGGAATTTGTCAGATAAAGTTATGATAAGAAAGCCTCAGTGAACATAGAATTATTCATAAACAAGACTTGAAAAAAGATAGACTTTCATCTTAAAAAGCTCTTAAATTCTTTATTTTGCTTTTTCTGTTTGTGTGTATTTTCTGGTTGATTTTGGACATCAGTTTTGGGAAATTTTTTTTTGTTCTTTGTGTGTGAAGACTTGTCTGATAGAGTGTGTAGCATGGAGAGTGTGGGTAATACTAGATTATATTTTCTGTGCTTAGTAAATCAGAAGGCATCAAACAAAAGTAGCTGATGGCAGACTGACAGCAAAGGTGGTGGTTATTCATAAAATGTGTAGTTGTGCTGTGGAATGTTGTGGATGCTAAAATTGCAGAGAGATTCAAAAAGCAACGGGGCAAATTCACACAGGTATGTTAGCCAAGGGCTACTACATGCAAAATCACAATTTTTGTCTCAGAAGGTGCATAAGCTGAAAACTACTGGAGGCAGAGAGAGTATTTCTGGGCAGTATCATTATGTTCTTGTCTTGCTCTGTTACTGATTTCAAGGCCTCCATTATTTGCTCCTTTTGGAGACAGGGTACTCGGCTAAGTGGGTTTTTAGTCTGATATGCTAGAACTGTTCATATATGAAGTGGTTTTGCTAGTTCTTATTTCAAGTTTTTAAAATTAAAAATACAAAACCGACATTGCTTATCTTGTTGATAGGTCCTTCTATTAACATTTTTTGTGTTTATTTCTATCTAACTGTAAATTACCAGAGAGCACTTTTAACTGCTTGTTATTGCTGTATTTTCTTATGTTCTAGTTAAGGGTGTGTACTTGAGCAAAATTTACTTTAATTGCTTGATCAGATGCTTAGTTAAAAAAGCTCATCACTGTATCACATATGTTGAAGAATGCCTCTGGTTTGTTAAGAATGTAAGAGTGTTTTCGTTTATGTCTGTGGAAGACTGAAGAAATGAAGTTTCACTGGTGATGCACAATCAGTCTTTTGACAAAGAGCTGCCCTGTGCTATACCTCCTGACAAGCTGAATTTACTGACTTGGAGAAAAGAGTAGGATCATGTTTCTTGCACTGTACTTTTGTGGATGCCTCTCTTAACTTTGTCCCCATCTATCAGAAAACTTGGGTGCCTTTTTTGTCAGAGGAGGCAAGCATATTTTAAAAAGGGAAGATAGTGTAATGGTTAAACCACTGAATGGAGACTTAGAAGACCATTACGGGATATTGTGTTTTATACTACTTGCTTTCTATGTTTTTTGGAAAAAAAATACCTTTGCATCAGTTTTCCATTTGAAAACAGGAGACAGTTTTTCCCTATTCTAAAGGAAGATATATGAATAAATCAATTGCTGTCCGTGAGCTGTTAGATATTATGAAGTGGTTCACAAAAGAAGGAGTGTGGATAAGTGGGTCCTGCTATCTGACTGAATTAAATTTAGTATCTACAAGTGCTGAGAGTGAAATCTGCTGCAGCCTGTAAGGTAAAATATAGACTACTGACACATGAGGAACTGTATACATTTAGTAACTTTTCACTATATACATGCCTGTAGATTGGTGAGCACTGTATAGAATTGTGAGGAGCACTGTGAGAGGCTGCTGCAGTGTATGTTGGGAAAAAGCCTTCAAAGAAACTGGTTGTCTTTCTCAATGTGTTGGCATGGAATTGAAGAGATATCTTTTGGGTTAGAGGAATAGCTGACCCAGGCAATAAAAATGGAGGATAACTATTGTTCGGTTTAGAAATATTGGTTAGAATGGATTGCCCTGTCCCCAAAACTGTTACGCTTAATAGAAATCATTGCTCTTCTTGTTGATCCACGTTGTTCACATAAATGAAGATGCTTAATCCAATGTACATCGAATGCAGATAGCTGAAGTTCTGGCATACAGCTCTCACTAGCCATTTGTGCACCTCTCTGTGTTTTAACTACAAAGTAAAAATGGAACACAGAGTAAATCTAATATAGCTATAGCTTTTGAGTAGTTTTGATCTATGGCCTTCTAGCCTGAGGGAAGAACAACTGTTTTGCCCTCCTCTTGCCTTGAGAATGCAGAAATGGTACTTGCTTTAATTTTTATTGGATTTTCCTGCAATGAAGTTAAGCTCCTGGGTATCTGAACTCTTAGATTTTACATCCTTCAGGGAAAATAGACAGTATATCCAGATACACAGTTCAGCTAATTTGGCAACTGATCACTTCATACTGAAGATAGCTGAGTGTCTGCATCTTAGGGCTTTGCTAGGAGACACATCTACATCACAGCAAGGAAATAGTGACTCTATTCCCTTGCAGTGAAAAGCATATTAGAAATCAAGCTGGTCAGCTGAATCTAGCACATAGAATAAATATTGTTTTCTCTCCCTTAAAATGATGCCCTTCTAATTTCACTAAGCTTGTGTTAGCGTTGTGGATATTGGTGAACAAAAGATTTGTGTTAATCTTATCTGCTACCTTTGTGATTCTGTAAATATTAATAACATTCTCCCCACCCCACCTCCAAAATCAAGACTTCCAGCCTTGTAGTCTTTCCTCATATAGTAGTTAATTCTCTCTTCATCCTTTTAGTTGGGCAATTCTATACCTTTAGATGAGGACTTTATGCAGTACTCAAGATGTGGGTTTACCAGGACTGGCAAAATGAGGATGTTAACCTTGTACCTGAGGAATGTGCCAACTCCCACATGAGGTAGATGTCCCTGCCACTTCTCTAGCCTTTTTCCGGGTTATTGATGAAGAAGTTGAATAAAGCCAGTCCCAGAGGTGCCCCACTGCTTACCTGTCTCCATCTTGAAGAGTGGTTGTTACCCACAGGGTTTGCTTCCTATCCATGAAGTGTCTTTTCATGCAATACTATTGGACAGGAGTTTCTGTAATAATATTTGATACAGAACCTTGTCCAAAACTTTTTGAAAATCCAAATATATTAGTGTTCAGTGGATCCCCTATATCCATGTGTCTATTGACATTGTTACAGAACTGTATCGGTTTATGAGGTGGGCTTGGTTTTACAGAAGCCATACTGATATTCCCAGCATACAGTGTTTATGCATCTGCCCAGTGATCTTATTTGTCTGTATAAACTCGTTCTCCTGTTTTGCTAGGGGTGGAAGTCAGACTTATGCTGATGTTGGTAACTGTGGAGCGAGAAGATATGTTGCTATGATTTGTTGTTTATCAGTGCCTCTTAAATGTGAACTGTACCCTCCAGCCAAACAAATGAGACTGCAAATAAAGCATACAGATAAGATTTTGTGTCTTTTCACGAGTTGTTCTTCAAAAATTCACATTCAGACTAGTGTACTGCGATGGCTTGGTAGCTGTTTGCAAGTGAGGCACAAGTTACACTGCATTAGGTGTGCTGTGGTTTCCGTTCTTTTACCCCCTCCTGCCTTCAACCTTAATGTGCTATTTCAGGTCTGCTGAATTGTTTCAGTCTCTGTGAGGCTGCATATGGGAACTGTTAGTCACAAAAATAGGTTTTTTTTACCCTTTCATCCTTATCATTCACAAGACTTTGCAGGATCCATTCCTTGCAACAGTATAGGATTTGAAACAGTGTCACACTGGAGGACTTTTAATTTCCTCACTTTAAATAAAAAGAATCAGATGATTTGCTATTAATTTTGACTCTATCTATCTACTACAAATAAAGCCACCGAAACATCTGACAGTTACAGATGTTTGAGGAACCCATAATTAGAGTGCCAATATGCCTGAGTTTCAGATCTACAGTAACTATGGCAATCAGTTAGGGTGTTCATCAGTGTCTTGTTTCTTACAGAAAAGAGAGTTTGATGTGGATAACTTGAGCAAGCCAGAATTGCGAATGCTTTTGAGTATAATGGAAGGAGAACTAGAAGCACGAGACCTTGTAATTGAAGCCTTGCGGGTAAGTTACTGGGTTGTTGTGGTTTGCTTTTTTTTTAATTCTCTTTTGCCACTTCCTTTGTACTGTGCATAGAATATTATTAGTGTAAAAGTATATTGTGATTTTTAAAGTTTTAGGTTGACTAAATCTCAGTAATTACAAAATATATTATTGTTTAATTGTTGCCATTCAGTAATTCTATGTAATTTTGGTATAAAATATCAACAAAATTTCAGAAAAGTAAGTGCAAAAACTGCAAAATTACTTCCTCTTTAAATTCATTTATATTGTAGAGTCTGTTATTTGTGAAAGGCAGGAATAACTTCAAAGGAAAATTCAGTCCATTCGTCATTTGTTCTAATGATCTATATATTTATGCATCTCAGGTATTCGATGCATTCATTTTCTGTGAGATGGAAGGATGGGCAAAATTGGATGGTCATATCCACTTAGGGAAAAGTTTTTGTGGTGTGTTTTAGTTTTGCTTTTTTTAAATAAGAGGTGAAATACAGGATATATACTCTTAACAGCACTCACAAGTACTTGATTAGATTTTTTTCTGTGCTAGGCACATGTGAAGGTTGGTTTTCTGCTTCAGAAGGTTGCAGTCTGAAAGGCAACTTAAAGAGTTGACTGGAAACGTACAAACAAAACTGTATTTTAATAAAAAAAGATAATTTTTTATGACTGTAGTGACTTTAAAATTGATCCAGAACAGAATAAAATTTAACAGAGCTGCCAAACAGACTGCTGGTTTAGGGGGAAAACAGCCTTACATGGTTTGAAAATATTTATAGCTTCATAGTGGGATAGGGGGAAATTATGCCTTTTAAGGTTTCTTAAAGCAAAACGTCAATGTAATAAAATATATCTAATACTAGTTTATAGTCGTATGTGTAATGATTATCGAGTAGTGTGGGAACATTTGCCACTTGTAATGTCACTGTAACAATTATAAATGTGGTTTTATTCAGTGTTAATTTGTTTTGTGATGGCTTCAGATCACTTGATGCAAATGAAGCTTTAAAGTAGCTGTCATTGATGTATCTGCATTAATAACTAAAGACTTCATAGGTATAAACCTCTCTTACAAAATACAATTTTCATTTTGTAATGAAAATAAGACACTGGAGGCAATATGTTTCTGGGGGATTACTGCACTTTGAAGTTATTTGGTGTTTGGCCTTCAGGTATATGCATATGTTGAAATGCACTGCTTTTTCATCTAGCTGTTTTACAATTTCACATCTCATTTGCCTGGACTAGGACTTGTTATTTTCCCTGACTGCCAGTTAAGGTTTTGTAAAAGGGAAACAATGTGCATACCACATCTAGAATCTCTTTTTTTGACTATTTAACTTTGGAGGAATATAAATAGAATATTCAGTTTTCTCTAATACATATTAATGAACAAGCTACTACACTACATACCAAATAATGGTTGTACTGAAATTGAACTAACCAACTAACTAAATAAGAAGACTAATGCAGTACACATTTAATGATAATCAACACTGGACATTCAGGACAGTGCAGTCCCAGGAGAGAAAAAGTCTACATCAGATTCCTATGCATCTGCTGAGATGGGTAGTATGTACACAGTGCTTTTGATGACTAATACAGATCAATATAAAAGCCAGCTCAATTTCACGTAAACTATATAAATGTTGAAAATTGTGTTTGTTTTGGGGTTTTGTTTTTTTACTTCTTCTGCATCTCAATTTCCAGTTCCTGTATTTTGTAGTAAAATCCTCTCAACAAAATCCATGTGGAACTCAGATATTCCAGGCAGCTTGCCTTGTTGGTTGTACTAGTACTGGAAAACTTATACCTGCTGAAGAACTGTAGCCAGGTATCTTGGAATACAATACTTTTGGATCTTCTGGCTTCTTACTTGGGAAGCCACAAGTCAGCAATATTAGCAGCTGGAGTCTCCAAGCAGCACACAAAATAAGCTAATAGACAGCCAGATATAGGTCTTCTATAAACGAGAGAATTCCTTTGGAATTGTGTCAAACTTGGTACTTTGCTTTGTTTCAACAAATTGGCCTACATACTGTATGTATCCTTAAAGCAAGAAGGAAATGGTTTTCGTAGAATCATAGAACGTTTTGGGTTGGAATATAAGGGAAAAGACTTCTTATGTTATTGTTTCAAATGCTGATCAAACTGCTTCAAAATTAGTTTGAGTTTTCAAAATTTGAAAGCTTGTGAGTGTGTGCTATGTGTTTGGGGAGGTGGTTTTTTTTGTTTTTTGGTTTTTTTTGTTTGTTTGTTTGTTTGTTTTTTAATCCTATGAGTACTGCAGGACTGTTTCAAAGTCTAATTTCTCTGACAGGTCAAAGCCTGATAATTTCCAGACCTATGCTAGATAATACGTGTGTTGTCTTTTCCTCTTAAGTGATCTTCCTGTCAGTTTTCAGTCACTGTGTTACATGCATTATAAAGCAGTTTTATATGTTCTTGGTCTTTTTGAAAGACTATAGAACTGGATCTTTTAATCTTCTCTTAGAAAGTAACTGTTCATTCTTGTGGTTGTCATCTCAGATTTTTCTCTATAATCACTCAAGTTTTATCTCTATAATCGCTTAAGTTTAACTACATCATTCCTAAATGTGTGTGCCCTTATCTGTACTCATTTTGCAAGGTTTCACTGAGCATTTGTAAAATTTGTGCAATTAATAGTACTCATGTATCTATTGAAAATACCTCTCCTGGAAAGTTCTGGCATTAAAGTGAATCAGTCTTGACTGATCACAGAAGAACTGATAATACTGAATATAATTAAAGACTGACTCACATGGTACTACTCTTAATCTGCACCTAGCATAAAGTTTCTCATTTTAACAAGACCTGTTTGATGCATCTGTTAGTCTGTCCTTTTCCTATTGTATAAATTCTTACACTGACCTCTTTTTTCCTGCTTCACTAATTTTGTGTGAAGCCACATGTGATGGTTTGACCTTGGCTGGATGCCAGGTGCCACCAAGCCGCTCTATCACTCTCCTCTGCAGCAGTACAGGCGGGGAGAAAATGAGATGGAAAAGAAAAAAAACCTCTTGTGTCAATATAAAGGCAGTTTAATAAAAAGCAAAAGCAAAGGCCATGCATGGTAGCAAAAGCAAAACAAGTTTCTATTCTCTATTTCCCATTAGCAGGTGATATCCAGCCACTTCTTGGGAAGCAGGGCTTCAGTATGCATAGCGGTTGCTCCAGAAGACAAAATGCTAAAAAACAAATGCCTCCCCTTCCTCCTCCTTTCCTCTAGCTTTTATATCTGAGCCAACATCATATGGTATGGAATATCCCTTTGGTCAGTTTGGGTCAGGTGTCTTGGTTATGTCCCCTCCCAAGATCTTGCCCCCTCCTAGCCCACTGCTGGTGGTGGGGCAATGTTGCAGACACAGCCTTGATGCTGTGTGAGCACTGCTCAGCAGTAGCAAAACGCTGGTGTGTTATCAACACCTTTCTAACTACCAATAAAAAGCACAGCACTGTGAGGGCTGCAATGAGGAAAATTAACTCCATCTCAGCCCGACCCAATACACCACATCATGTGCTTTACTGAAGATCTGAGGCAGATCTGATGGCTTTTTCTCTGTCTATAAAGCCAGTTCTGTAAAAAAAAAAAAAAAAAAAAAAAAAAAAGCCACAACACACCTACCTTCAATATCTATACGTAGGATTTATTTTCAGGCTGACTCTTACAGGAGCATGGTACATGTGCCAAACGTTTTTTTTTCTTTTGGTATACATGTCATGTCATCACAATCCATACCTTATCCACAGTATTCCCTGTTGGAATGGAACAGACCTTTCTGACAGTGAGTTAATGGGTAAGAACTAGGGAGCAGGAACAGTAATTTTGGATAAGATATGGAGTTGGAACTTGTGCCTTCTGGTTTTGGGGTTGGTTTCTTTTTTTTTTCCTATGCCATGTTTATAGTCTATGTATATGTATTATGGAGTTCTCACTTAAATCACTTAGAAAATCTTGTTTTAAATAAATTCTTTTTATTTTATCTATTTATTCTACTTATTGTAGAAATTTGCTTTTCAAGATTACAGTTTAATGCTTCTTGATATATTGTAGAAGTGTAATTTCACCTGTGTGGGTTCTGGTGGATTAAGTAGGAAACACTTAAGACATCTTTGTTTTTGTGGATTGAGCCTCAGTCCTATATATGGAGCAAACTCTACTACTTAGTATCTCATAGAAATCTAAAATAAAAATCTTCTGAATGTGTTGTGGTTTTGTGACTTCTGGGGTTTTTTGTTCTCTTATTTAAAAAATAGCTGTAAAATTATGCACAGTTTGAGGTGTCAGTGAAAGAAATTAAGCTCCAAAATAATACCCTGTATCAGTTAGTACTGCTCTAATATTGCTTTTTTGACAGGGAGACAATGGCCTTGGATTTCAGAATTGTATTGTTTTCAGATGCTTGTCTTCTGGCTGTTCATTTACAATATATTCTTTGTATCATAAAATGAATTTGTATTTTATGACTTTCAGTTTAATTTCTCTTGCTGCTAGTAGCCACCAGAGAAGATGGCTACTAACTCTCATTTAGCACTTTTTAGATGTTGCATAACTTTTCCTGCTTATTTAAAGCTTAGTTTCAAAAAGGTGCAGTCCAATGAGAAATAAAGAAGAAAGGCTTCAGAGTTTGTTGCTCTGCTTTGAAAAGATCAAACTAAGGACTTTGAAGTCTGTCCACTGGGTATTGTTGCAGTGCAGAGTGTCCATTCTGTCTATTCTGTGTAAATAAAAAAATAAAAATTAAATGTGAGAAAGGCTGGTAGTTTGGGATTATGGGAAGAAATGTTCTTAAATTAACTAGTCATCCTGTGGGGAGGAGGAGGGAAGGTAAGTTTAGTTAGTAAAGTTAATAGTGTTGATGTAATAGATTTTTATTAAGGCACTTGAATTTGTGCCACATGATAAAATAGAGGGAACTAAACCCAAGGTGTCACCTATAATAATTAACTCTTTATTGCATCTTTGTGTATAATGTGTTGTAGTATTTCCATCGTATTTTATATAAAATTTTGGTACCTTTAAGTCTGCTTTTGAAACAAGAACAGATCTAACAGACCTTCAAATCCAAACTGCATGTGTAAGAAATACGCAGGTGACATCTGTATACTTCCATGTTTTCACAATACATTGTTGGTCCTTTATAATATGCACAGCTGCAGATACATAAGGACACATAGCATTCCTGTTTCTAAAAAAGGGCTGTTGCTTCCTGGTTCAGCAATTGAAACTTTATCTGACTGGGTCAGTGTCTCCTACTATTCCTGTAAAAGTAGTTTGGTGCTTTGAAATAAACAGAAAAAGCTAAGGTTTTTTTGCCCTTAGCATGTACAAATCTGTTCTAGTATACTCTGATTTGTACAATACAGAACTCACAGTGTTTTGCTGAATATATCTGAACACTTTCTTTTGGGAGGAACATTGGCTGTCTGGAATTTGGAAGTCAGAGAAATTCAGATTTGAAAAAGTTACAGTAATTATCAACCAGAGCAATTTAATTTGCTGGACAAGTTCAGC